>NC_056730.1:834999151-835299151 GCF_019279795.1 Protopterus annectens | reverse complement strand
CATTTATGAACATTATTACAACTTTTCTAGGTATAATTTAACAATGCCTTGTATATGCATTCAACAGAATGCTTTGATTTTAGAAGTTTTTCCTAAAATGCCTTACAATTCCAGAGGTGGAGCTTGGAAGGAAAAAAATTGAGAAGAGTGGCAGTTGAAGCTTGATGTCAGCCACCCTCCGGGTATAAACAATTCTATTTCCTTGACCTCAATGTTAAAGCAAAAAGCACTGAAGCTATAATATGAAGTGTTTAACACTATTCAACACATAATGTTACTTTTTAAGAGAGGCTATGATATATATTTTATTGCTATTTAATTTATCAACCCTTATGCTTGTTATAAATACATTTATTCCAATGTAGGCAACAAAGCAGATGCAATCTAATATTCATTGCTTTTTTATAAATAATTATTCAATTTTAACTAGTTTGGTTGATTTCAAATTGTCGCGGTAATTTTATTAGTTAATTATGTGAATCATTCATGATTGTCAATTAGTTTTAGGCTATATATAGCTTAGTAGTTTGTACTAGTGATTATTCTGATGAAGTCCTGTTTTTTCTTTGACAGATGAAAAGATGTTATTGAATTTTCAGAGCTTAAGTAAACTGTTTGCATTCACTATTGGAGTGGCTGGTAACTGGTTTTCCTTTCTGGAGTTGGCAGTCCATTCTTTTATGGTGGATTCCTTTGGTTTGTGCAGTTTTGTTATTTAGTCTTATAAGTAAACTTACTGTAACAATAGATGTTCTAATAGATCAGTGTTGCATTAGCCTAAGCTAAATGGGTCCTAACCCATTATGACTGGGCTTTCAAAGCTGAGGAGCATCTACCACTTGCTCCAACTGTCAGGAGCTCGAGCAGAGCTATATATAAGGACAGTTAGAGGACTAAAAGCTTCACAAAGCATTTTTTGCCCAAGAGGTAGACAAGAGCTATGACAGCAGAATGCTAAGAAACAATCCTAACTGTAAGCTATGTACAAAAGGGTGAAATGTCCACACCTTAGCAACATAACAGCAAAAAAAAAAAAAAAAAAAAAGGACTGGAGACGGGAGGCTACTGCATCAGTAATCTATCAAAACATCTAGTGATCTGTCAAGTTTACTTAGACACCTAATAATGTGTTCAGTCATAGATCACTGTTGCAGTAGCATAAGCTAAGTGGATAGATTATCATACCCTAGAAAATAATAAAGACAGGAGGTCAATAAACTAAGACTACAGGAGCTCCTAGGAAAGGAATCTAGTTTGCAATAGTTTGTAAAAGTGTGTACAGAGGAGCATGTCGCTGCCTCTAGAATACTTCTAGAGTCTGCCCCTTTTTAGAAAGCCAGTGAAGAAGCCAAAGCTCATATGAAATAGGCCTTAACCTTACCTGGAAGTGGCTTGTTATGGGGAGTGTAACAAAAAGAATTGCACGAGACAACTACCAGGAAATGGTCAGCTTTGACACTGTTTGTCTTTTCCTCTTTCCTGGTAAGAGGCAAACAGCTGATCAGCTTTAATGAAGACCCAAGTTTTGTCTAGGTAGTTTTTGAGCTGCATAATGACATCCAAAGTGTAAAGAATCTTTTCTCTCTTATTCTTTGGTTCAGGAAAGAAGGCCGAGTGATTAAGTCTGGCTTAAAATGAACTCTGAGGCCACATTATACATAAAAAGATGGATAAGTTCTTGAAGAAACCCTGTCTTTGTGAGGTATGTTTGACTTGCCATAAGTGCTTGTAACTCAAACAGTGTCGTGGCAGATGGTAGAGCAATGAGTAAAGCAGTCTTCCATGTTAAGAACCTCATAAGCTGGTTCAAATGAAGACAAAGTTTTTCAAGCACAAAGTTGAAATCTCAAAGAGGAGTCATCTGTTGCTTAGGTGGATGGGATATACAATGCAGCCCTTTCAGAAACTGTCTGACTCGAGAGTGGTTAGAAAAGGGATCAAAGGGCAGACCAGCAGAAATGGCCGACAAATGTAAGTTGACAGAGGAAAAAGAAAGACCAGAGAACTGTGACTCACAAATAACCAAGAACCAGAGGCAGGTGAGCCTGAAGGTTCTTGGACTGGCACGAACTGGAGTTCCTAGTGACAGTTCTTTCCATCTCCTTTAGTACCTCCTGCATGTCCTTAGAAAACAATTGCCAGCAGAGCATTACAATTCTCTCTTCCTAGCAGTTAGTTGAAGATTTTTCAGGTCAGCTGTATCAAACAATCCCAGTCTTTTGTGAGCAAATCCAGTCTGCGAGGAGGCTTGTAGTAATTGTCCTTTACCAGATTGAAGGGAACAGAGAACCATTGTTGCCTGAACCATAAGAGAGTCATCACCACAATTTTTGGAGAGTACTTCTGGATCATCAGAAGATCCTTGGATATCAGTGGAAAGGGGGGGAAAGCATGCAGGAACATTCCCATCCATAGAAACGAAAAGACATATTTCTTGCAGGCCTATTTGCCTGAAGTCCTGGAGCAGAATTATTTAGCTGTCTGCTCATAAAGGAGGCAAACATATCTATATGAGGTATTTCCAAAAGTTTGATTAATTATGGAAGACCCCAAGATGAAGTTTTCATTTGTGGGGATCTGTCCTGGTCCTAATGAGCTTGTCTGCAGTCAGGTTTTGCTCTGATGGAAGGCACTGAAATTTGAAGGCTCAATTTGAGCTGAGTTACTATCTCCCAAGCTGCCATAATCAGCCTGCAAAAAGGATTGGATGTAGTATCCCCTTGTTTATGTACCACATCACAGTGGTGTTGTCTGTGTACACTTGCAGAGCTCCTGTGAACTATAGATGATTTAAGGCTTTTAAAGCATCATCTCTTCCAACATCTCTCTGTCATTTATGTGTTCCTGTCTGTCTGAGGGGTTACACAGGTCTGATGCATCTGTATTTAAAGACCCTGTGGAGATTAGAAGACAGAGTGGGTGACCTGGATTACAAGAGAGCTGGTCTACCTACCAAAGAATCTCTTTTTACAAATCCTTGTGAGAATACGAAAGGACAAATGTAGATGCTGAATCTGGACTGATCTGAAGTACAATTGTATTTTCCTCATATGGGCTCTGGCTGGGGAAAGCATGAGATTCATAGAAGACATGTATCCCAAAATATTGAGAAACTCCCTAGCAGATGCATGGATTTAATTGGAGAAACTTTGAAAGAATTGCTGGAGGAAGAAAGGCTGTTCCCAGGGCAAAATCCAGTAGAAATCCCAAACATACAGTTCTAGGATGTTAGAAGATTTCTGAAATTTAAATTGAAAATTCAAACTTAGTAGAAGAATCTGGTGAGTTTATAAAGACTCTTGGCAGCTTAGAAAATAGTCTGCAAAGATAGTACATTCTTCAAAGTATGAAAAGATGTGAATGCCTTGAAGCTTGCAATAACCAATGCCTGGAGCAAGACAATTTGCAAGGACTTGGTGTTGTGCTAAGTCCAGGAGGTAAGACAGAGAACTAATAATGTAACCCTGACACAACAAACCTTAAAAAATGCATGAACTGGTCACTAGTGGTAGCGTTTTGGTCGGCATCTTTTAAATCTAGCTTTACCATGAAGGCTAAAAGATAATTAGAGGAAGATGGGACTTAAGGAATAACATTTTGAACTTGGGAAACATGACAAAAAAATTAGAAAGAAAAGACCCAGTCCAGTCCTCCAGGAGCCTTCCCTTTTTGGTACCAAACAAATACATTAATGAAAATCTTTGCCCAGGTGGCAGAGAAGTACAGTTTCTCTAGCTCCCTGGGCTAGCATCAGGTCAGAAGGAAGGACAGAAAGATAGAGAGAGAGAAACCTAGTTCACTGGACAAGAAGGAATCCCCTTATAAGGGAGGATTCCTATTGCCAAGTGTAATCCTGCTGGATTACCTTCAGAACCCATGTGGCTGTAACATTCTGGTACTACAAAGGAAGATGAAGTCTAGGAGGGCTGGAAAGGTTGCCAGGGTGTGAAGGGGAAAGAGACGGAACAGGCAGATGATCATGGTGTCTTAGAAGTAGGTCTTTGTCTTCTCAAGGCTTTTTCTTTAATTTTAGAACCTCCTTGTCATTGCTTTTTGAACTTCTATTTACTGGCACCTTGCAGCTTAAATTGCTTAAGGAGAAAAGGGGGCTTAGGGGGATAAGAATTTGTATTTCCTTTGGAAAAGAAGGGTTGAGAAATGAGTCACTCCCTTTATCAACTTTCACCTTTCATCACACTTCAGCTGCAAAAAAGCCAGGCAGCAACATGCCCTTCCATATCACTGTTGCAGTATTCTTTACCTAAGGAATCTCCTGCCAAAGACAGCCCAAAATCCAGCCAGTGTACCAAAGCCTCTAGTTCTTATCGGCATTGTAAAACACATGTACATTCCCTGTGCAAGGCATAGGGCATAAAGGTGACATACAGATGCACACACTCAGAACTTTGCTATGGAATCTGAGGGTTATGTTACTCAGTGGTAGAAGTTTGAATTTCAAAATGCACTCACTCGAAACCCTACTTAAATCAGAGAACATCAATGTCTGTGCAGTAACTGAAACCAGGTTCAAGGCTCCAGAGAGCACCCCCATGCTACCAGGCTATAATTCATACCCCACCTTTAGGCCCCAAAACCTGGACTGAAGCACTAAAGGTGATGGTGTCTCCAAATTCATAAAGGATATACACACCTCCAGACTAGTAGCCCAACACAATACCTCAGAGATACTCCAGGTACAGCTAACACTGGGAAAGACAGCAATCCAAGTGGTTGCCTGTTATAGGTCCCCCGCCATATCCCCCGCCATATCTCAAGACTCCCATTCCACATTCCTAAACATCCTGGAAAATACCAAAGTGCAACCCAACACCCTAATACTGGGGGACTTTAATTACCCCTATATAAACTCACTTGCTCAACGATTCCTGAAATTCATAAATTCCAGTGCCCTGGACCAACTTGTTCTTACCCCACTAGGAGTAACAACATCCTTGATCCGGTCATAACTTACATGAGCAACTGCTGCTCTACACCTGAAATTAACTCCTCCCTGGTCAAATCTGACCAAATGCTAATCACCATGGATATCCACACCCCCCCCTCCCACTGTAAAGGAAACCACTGTAAAAAACTTTTCAAATGCAAACTTTGGGCTCTTAAAAATGAAAGTGGCAAACTTTATGATGCCCATGCAGTTGGAAAATAGCTGCTCAACTGCTGAATCACACACCATTGCACTGTACGAACACATTCACAAGTGCATGGATAGAGCTATCCCAAACAGAACCAAGATGCTTACCTCCAAAAAAGGAAGCTAATCTAGTGGTCCCCTACCATAAACAAACTCTACGCCAGAAGGAAGAAACTGTTGCAGAAAAGGGTAAAGTCCCAAGACTGGAAAAAATCCCTAGCTAGCCTTAGCAAATAATTAAGATACCTCATCAAATCCTCTAAAGCTAGTTATGAAAACAAAATAGCAGCAAATACTAAAGACAACCGCAAGGCATTCTATAGTTATGTCAAGAATCTTCAGGGCAACGCTCAGGTCTTCCCTGAGCTACAGCACAATGACAACACATATAACGAGCCAGCTGACATTGTCAATATATTGGCTGATAGGTTCAGTACAAACTTTACCCCCCAAAGGGCCAATTGCAATTCCCGAGGAATGTCAAGTTCCTAATATTACTGCTGCTCAGGTTAAAACTGCACTGTCTAAAGCCAAGAACACAGCTTCCATGGGACCCGATAATATCCCTGGATGTGTCCTACATGAGCTACAAAATGAACTGGCACAACACCTGAGTGCCCTGTTCAATCACAGCCTCACTTCAGGCTTTGTACCCACCGAATGGCAAACAGCCACGGTCATCCCACTCCTCAAAGGGGGAGTGACTACAGACCCTGGAAACTACTGTCCTATTAGCCTGACTAGTCTGATATGCAAGGCTATGGAGCATATCATCATGGACCCTATAAATAGGGATATAGGAAGCCTCCAAACTCTGTCCCCACTCAGTTTGGATTTATGAAGGGTAGATCATGCCTGCTCAATCTGGTAGACTTCATTGCGTCTGTCACCAGAGCTGTGGACGAGGGCAAGGTGGCACACATAGCCTATCTCGATCTTGCCAACGCCTTTGATACCATTCCCCACTTGGGAATCATTGATAGACTCACTAATCTAGGCATTAACCCCTATGTCACAAGGTGGGTTGCTAACTGGCTCATGGATAGAACTCACACTGTGAAGACTGCAGACTGCAAATAGGACCACTGAACAGTCACGAGTGGTGTCCCACAGGGATCTGTCCTGGGTCCCCTTCTGTTTGGCATCTATTTCTCAGAAGTTCAAGCCAACACAAAAGGACTCTGGCTGGCCAAGTTTGCAGATGATTGCAAACTGGGAGCCATTATAGAATCCCCAACTGACGTAGACATCCTACAAAGGGGCCTCACTGACACCAATGACTGGTGCCTGAATCACGCCCTTAAACTAAATGCCAAAAAATGCATCATTATTCCCTTTGGGAAAAACTCTGTGCCCATGAACTACCACATCAACAGTGTTCCACTTAACTCAGAAGGATTAATAAGAGATCTGGGAACACAGATTGATAGCAACCTCTCCTTTGACAACCACATCGCCACTGTGGTTAGAAAATCCTTTCATGTGGCACATCTCATCATGAAGGGTTTCTCATCTAGGAAGAAAGAGGTCATCGTCCCTCTCTACTCATCCCTCATTTGACCTATTATAGAATACAATGCCCCTTTTGGCATGCACCTCACCAGACACCTGCAACAGATGGAAAGGCAACAAAAATACCTCACCAAGAGGATTCTAGGCCTTAAACACATGCCCTATACTGACAGACTCAAAAAAACTCCAGCTATACTCAGTCTCATATTGCCTCCTTAGAGGCGATCTCTGCTTAACCTACAAGCCATGTCTGACCCAGAGCTGCTAGACATGCTACATCTAAAACAAACCAAATCCCACCATGCCACATGCTCCAGGGACCTCAGTCTTGTTACCACATTAAATAGAACATGCTGGAGGGATAGGTTCCTTACCCAGAGACTGCCCATGCTCTGGAATAGACTCCCCATCCACGTCAAGCAGAGCTCCTCTCTGGCCGTCTTCAAAAGATATCTTGACGAGTGGATGGGAAATAGAAAATTCACCCTGGGAATCACTTCAGCTGCCCTGCTAGATAGAGGCAATGGGAACTAACATCTGTTGACATGATACTAGGGATTCTTATTGGCTAGGCTTACATAGACCACAGGTCCATTAGCCTCGTACACACCTATGAACTTATGAACTAGTCTGAACACCATTGTTGAATGTCAGTCGTAATGCTTTTCTGCTTTACTGGATACCAAGCTGTGTTTTCATACAATTCCCCATTGTGGCTTCTTCTCATTCTCTAATTTGTTGTCGTTATTGTGTTTATGTCATCCAGAAAGGGAAAATATCAGTGTGAGAGGCAGATTCCCCATAAAGACTGTCATGATCACTGTCTCTTCTGTTTTGGTGCTTCCCACATTCAGACACAGTACTCTATCTGCCAGGAGTTTGTGCCTACGATCCTACGTAGTCATCTCTCCTCCTTATCTAAATACCTAGAGAACCAACATCTGAAGATGTTGGCTCAGGGTGCTTCCACGGAATCCTTCAATCCTGAGGGCCAGCCATCTGCCAAGAAGAAGACCAAAAAAGTTAGGTCTGATCTGGCTGTCCAACCTCCGCAGATATCTCTTTCGAGGCTGATGAAAACCTGGAAGATTGTCAGGTAGTTGCGTCAGATTCTTGTGCCACAATCCTTTCAGAAACAGGCATGGATCCAGCTTCTCGCAAATCCTCGGAGGCTTTTCAAATGTCTGTACCTGATGGCAAGGGGAATCCTTGATTGACTATTTCTGAAGTACTGAGTGGGATTCCTCAGATCTTAGTTCTGGTGGAGATTCCTATGACCATTATTGAATCTTGTCAGGGATCTGACCCTCTGTGGGTATTTTGTGTGGATGTCCCGCAGAGAAAAAAAAGGAAACAACAAAGCATATTTCCCCTGTTGTTAAGGATCCCCAGTGTGAATGGTAGGATTTCACTCAGGGTTTATTTAATGCTTTGATTGCCTTGAAGCCTCCACAAGGGGTCTCTGTGCCTGCTCCTTCCTGGTCTTGCACTCCACTCTAGACCTAAGGAACTGAACTCCTTGGAAGAGGACCTGGACTCGGGAAGAATCTTGGGCTTACACTTCCCAAATCCCTTCTCCTTTAGTCTACGATTCTGAGGAGGAGCATTCTTTAAGTCTAGATTCCCCCATGGAGGAACTCTCCTTTGAGGATAGTATTGCCTGCATGATGGATTATTTTAAGTGTGATTGTTCTCAAGTCTGTCAGATTCAAAAAAGATATTATGAGCTCCTACAGATGGAGTTTTCTAAGCCATCTGTTGTTCCTCCTGTTCTACCTGCCTTTCTGGATTCCTTTTCAGCAGTGTCTATAGCCCCCTCCACCTAAGAAGCCAGATAGATTCTATTCTTTACAAATGCTGTTCTGCTGACCCTTCTGTAGTGTCATTTTCCTGTGATAAAGCCACCAAATTATTACACTCCACCAATCTGTTACCTTCTTGTAAGGATAGTAGGGCTATGGAAAGGCTGGGCAAAAAGTTTACACTGCTGCTACTTTATCCTTTAGGGCCATCAACTATCAGACTGATATGATCAGATATGTTTAGCCCTCCTTTTTCAAATGTTTAAAGTGGTTCCTGACCTTTCTAACTCTGAAGGGAAGAATTGGCCTTTTCCCTGCTGTGCTCTACTTCTTAAGTTGCCTGGCTCAATCAAATGTAGTTATGATGCAGCTGATGCTTCTTCCAGGGCTGCTGCCTTTGGTTTGGTGATGAGATGTTATTCTTGGCTTTGTCTGCAGGCTTTGCCTGATGACATTAAGGCCAAACTTTTAGATGCTCCTTAGGGTAATAAGAATCTTTTTGGATCTGCTGCAGATGAACTTTTCAGGTTTCTCCAAGACAAGGGTAAAGCCGTACAGCAGTCAAAACATATTTTTGTTTCTCATATTCCCAAATTTCAGAAGAATTATCCCTCTAAGTGTGTTTTTGTTTGTTGGGAATCTCGCCCTCCTCTCAAGGGTAAGAATGGTTCTAGGTGTGTGCCTCTTGCTAAGTCTACACAGACTTTTGCCTCCCAGAAAACTCCTTTCCAGGATAAACCAGGTTTCTCATGCCCTCAGTCAGGTTCCCTTGTCCCTGTCTCTTCCAAATTGGTTAGACAGAACTTCAGACTATTGGATTTTGTCCATTATCCATTAGGGATATTTCCTAGTTTGGAAATCCCTTTTCAAGCATTCCTTAACCTCATCAGGAACAGCTGTTTCATTTTTTAGAGGTTCTTCATTTTCTTTTTGCTCAGGACACCACTCAGGGAATGCCTTCTGCCAGATGGGGAAAGGCTTTTACTCCAGGATGTTTCTGGTCCCACAAAATGGAGTGCAGTTGGAGACCAATTCTGGATCTCTCCCAGCTGAACACCTTTCCCAAGATTCCTTCCTTTCAGGTGTTATATATGCAAACATTATTTCCTCTTTTACCCCAGGCCTTTCTGATTTTTCTGGATCTCAAGGATACATACCTACATATCACCATCCGTCTTCTATTCAAGGAAGTTTTATGTTTCTTTGTTTCTTCCTTCCATTCTTAGTTCTCTGCTTTGCCCTTTGGCCTCCCTACTGCCCCAAAGGGTATCCACCAAATGCCTCATTTCTGTCATTGCATTTTGCAGGGTTCAAGGGATTCAGATCTTTCCCTATTGAGATGATCTGCTTATTGAAGCTCATGTCCACCAACACTCTGCTGCAGGATCTCAGGTTTGCCACTTCCCTGTTACAGAGTCTGTGGTTCACCATAAGCTTCTAGAAATCAGTTCTGACTCCTTCCCAGGACCATATTTTTCTCAGCTGCAGGCTTCAGACGGTTCCCATGCTGGCATCCCTGCCTGTCCTAGAAGGCCCTGTTTCTAATAGCCTTTTTCCATCCATTCTTCCTCTGGCATCTGTCTTAGTCAGGGAATTTCTCAGGGTTCTCAGGTTCATGGCTTTAACCATTCCCATGAAAGTTTCAGTAGTACTTCAAGTCAGTGTAGCTCCAACATTGCCACCCATGGACTTCCTGATACACTTTCTTCCTGTCTCAAGCTTGGGCTTCAGTGTTAGAGTCTTAATTTTTATCTCAACCTGGGGCTTCCTTTTCAAGCTCCAGTTCCAACTCAGGAGCTCTACAGACACCTCAGGCAGTGGGTGGGGTGCCTTCTGTGCCCTCTCAAGGTTCAGGCTGTCTGGCCTCCTCACCAGAGATCAGATCACATCAGTATAAAAAAGTTGAGGGCTTTGTTTCTGGCTCTTCAGGCTTTTAATTCTCTCTTTCATCCTGGGCCCTTCAAAGTTTTCACAGACAATACCACAATGCTGTGCATGTCAACAAGCAAGAGGTGCAAGGTCATATCTTCTTTGCAGACTAGCTGTTCACATCTGGGATCTAGCTGTCCAGTATTAAGTGACTCTTCAGGAAATTTACATTCCTTCAGAGCACAGATTAGTAGCAGACTCCTTTAGCAGGTCCAGCACACAAGCCAACGAATGGATGCTTCACAGAGATGTGTTCCTGAACATTGTCCATTGTTAGGGGTATTCCTTAGGTAGATCTTTTTGCCTCCACTCTGAGGAGACAACTTCCTCTATTCTGTTCCAGAGTCAAGTTCTCTGGCTTAGAAAGTGGATGCCCTGTCTTTTCCTTAGAAAGGAATGTTTCTGTATGCCTTCCTTCCCCTTTCTTTTTTACCATGAGTCTTACATAAGATCAGGCAAAACTCTTCCAAAATCTTGCTATCGACTTCCTTTGAACCAGACACGATAGGTTCCCCTTTCTTTCTCACTTGGCCAGGGACAATAACCACAAGTTACCTCACTGGGTGGATCTTCTCACACAAGACAAAGGATCTATTATCCATCCTCATGTGCCCACTCTTCAACTGATGCTGTGGGTAATAGAGTTTTGATCACTTTTAGGCACCTTTTTTCTGAGGAAACGCTTTGGGTTCTGCAGGAGGCTAGTAAACCCAGTTGCAAGAAATCATATATGTCGAAATGGAAGCGATTTGTCTGTCTAGTGCCTCTCTCACCATCATGATTACCTATCCATGGAGGTTCCTGTAATTCTCTCTTATTTGTGTGATCTGCTCCATGCTGGTTTTCATATTCCTCATTTAAAGCTCACCTGTCAGCAATTTCTGCTTGTCTGCCTTTGACTCCTCCTCTGGCTTCCAGATTTGAGGTTAATCAATTTTTTAAAGCCGTCCTTCATATAAGACCTCTCAAGAAGCCTATTTCACCTTCCTGGGACCTCGAATTTGTATCTGAAAAATTGACTCAGGCTCCTTTTGAGCCTGCTTCTTCAGCTTCTTTACAGCATTGTACTTGTCTGAACTTCAGGCTGACATAGCTATTCATTCTTTCTTAGTTTTCCACAGAGGCAAGGTGTCTCTTCGTACTAGTCCTTCTTTTATGTCCGAGGTGGTTAGTGAATTGTCGCTTAATCAGTCTATTCATCCTCCTTCCTTTTTTCCTTCTCCACAATCTGCCAGTGAGAAGGTTCTTCACACTTTGGATTTACATAGACAGCTCCGGTATTATTTGGATAAAACTTGAATTATTCACAAATCTGAGCAGCTTTTTTTTCCTTTCATCCCTGGCTTTGGGTTTGGCTGTCTCTAAGCAAACCATTTCCTCCTGGATTTCTAAGGCCATTTGTTTCTGTTATTCTTTTCATATAAAATGTGTTTCCTCATCAGTTAAGGCACATTCTACTAGGGTATTTGCCTTTTCTGGTACTTTTTTCAAGGATTTGGATACCATTTCCATCCCTGATGCTGCTATTTGGTCCTCTGTTCATACTTTCACTAAGCTTTATAAGTAGGATGTTATTTCCAGAATCAAAGCAGGCTTTTCCAGGGCTATCCTGCATGGTTTTGTAGAGAGATGTTCTAGGCTTCCTCCACCCAAGTTTCCTCTTGAGCTCCTGTACTTGCCCTTATGTAAAGAATACTGCAACAGTGACATGAAAGGACATAGTACAGTTGTGTAAAATCAGTTGTGTAAAATCTTGCCATAACAGTAGATGACTTTTGCTTCACTGTTGCAGTATTTGTTCCCTCCCTCATATCCCATCTGTTCTACCTCTTGCCCCTTACTTTTCTTTCCCTCCTGACCAAGGGGGTTGTTTTCTTTTCCCTTTTCTCCTTCGGGTGCACACATCTGTCTGTAAGGGATTATGTTCCTCCCGGGGTTTTTCCAGCGTATGTATGTCCATACTTCCTTTATACTCTCCTCTTTGAGCAGGGAGCATACATGTGATGTGTGATGCCTATAAGAATTAGAGGCTTTGGTATATGGGTTGGACTTTGGGCTATCCTTGGTGGGAGATCCCTTAGTTAAAGAATACTGCAACAGTAAAGAGAAGCACATTTACTGTTATGTTATGATTTCACACAACTGTACTTTCTTATCCAAGGGAGAATTTATCATTTCTTTTTTTATGTCTTCAGGAAGATTTTGAGGACAAAGCCAAGGTAGCCTTCTTAATACTGACCCAGAGGCAGCAGCTCTAGAGGAGGAATCAGAATAACCATAAGCACACTTTAAAATTTGCTTAGTCACCTGAGATGTAATAGAGGTGCTCAAGGATGCTTTTTTTCTCAGAAGAGGGAAGGTTAACTATTGACGTCTGCATGTTCTCAAAAGATAAAAGTAACTTTAGTAAATAAGTTCAACAGTTTAAAATCTTGAAAGTCAGAGTAATAGAGGAATAGATTTTCCCCAACTTATCTATTTCCTTCCCATTCTTGTCTGGGGGAATGGGGTAAGCAGCAGTAAACCATTTTGTAGAAGCAATGTTGAATAAAGAAATCACAGCTGGGTGGACTTCAAGATTTGAAAAACCATGCTTTTGGGACTGAGGATATCCTGTTTTACCTGTCAAACTTTATAGGAGCAGGATGTTGACTGTCAGGTAAACTAAAGGTTGTGAGAAAAATATTCTCTAAGCAAGAAGCACAGGAGGAATAGGTGCAGAATTTGTCATTTCCAACTGTAATGCTTTAGTACATTTTGTGCTTTGTAGGAATTTCATTCTTCTCCCACTGAAACACTTCTTTCATCTTAGGTAATGTTTTAAGAAGATAAACCTTCAGGTGGGAAGTCTGAGTCCATTCTTTTCTCAGAATCTGAATGCTCAGATTGTGAAGAAATTCCTGAGATACAACCCTCCTCCTGAAATGCCTGTTGTTCTGTTTGAACATCCATGTCAAAAAGAGAGGGCGTTCTTTTCCTTTTCTTACATGAGGAAACAAAAGGCAAGGAGAAAGTGCCATTAACTTCCTTAGCAAAACCCAGTATAGCCACTCTGTCCATGCAAATAGTAACAGGAGTCACAAACGTTTTCTCACTATGTCCTGGACAGCTGCCTGGTAAGAACAGGTGTACTAGTCACAGCAACAGGTCTCCTATTCTACCTATGTGAAGAATCTTCTCCAGCTACTCTTTCTAAGGCCAGAAAGAGTGCTTCTCCCTTGCCCTCCAAGGGCACCCCTACATCTATAAGAACATGGCTATCCCCTGGTCTTTGGTCGCTGCATATGCTACACCAAGAAGACCGGGAAAAACAATGAGTAGTTTGAGCAACAGCAAGAAGCCACAGCAGTTTTCCATCAGCAGCTGAGCTGCAACAGGAGTTAGACTAACATCTGAAGACTCCCTGAGATTCTACTTCTTTTGGACAGGGGAGGGCAGAACCTTGGAGACCAGGTTGCCATCTACATGCTATCTGTAAACCAAGAGAGACCTCAAAAGCAAATACCAGAACCTGAGTGAGTCAGTACAGTGTACCTCAGAGTACAAGTGGATCTGAGGTAAGCAAACCACTGACAGTCCCCCCACAATCTAGTTGAATTGTAAAGCTAGTTCCAGGCATCAGTTTGTTGTTTTCAACACTTGGGCTCCAAACTAGTAATTTTACATTAAAAGAGTATAATTCTGCACTCTTGTGGCAGGAGAGGTCTGATTTCACTAATCTGAGCTGGGAATTACTGGTAAATATATTATTGTGAGTTTATCTGATTGGCCTGTGGGCTTGTGTTAGTCTTGTTTTTCTCTAAGGGTATTTAAGCCTCACATTTGCCCAAAGCTGTTCTTCCTGCAACGACAGTTTGAAGTACTTCTTATATACACAAATGCCAATAATCAAACTTTCCCCATAAACCTATCTTAGAACTTTAACCCAGTTCCATGGCACTCACTAAGCAACAAGTCTAAGCAGTGAGCAGCATGTATGCATTCAGCTAGGAATTTTTTAATTAGTATTACATTTTAGCACTCAGGACTATCACTGTGCAGTGAACAGGTAGTTTGTGCTCTGGGCAGCATCGCAGACAATGTCAGCTAAACTTGCAGCAAGCAAGCACCCCCCCCCTTGCTCCATTGATATACACCCCACCACTAATATCCTTTGTAATATATTAGGACCGGCATTCATGGTTGGGCACTCTCCTGCCATCTCTTATTCCAGCTGATAGACATGGGCATCCTGAGGCAATTTAGCAATTACCTCATGTACACTGAGAACCATTTAATTCTTAACAGAGAAATACAGTATGTGAGAGATGTACTTATACATTGTCACTGGAGGCCAGGCTTTCACATACAGACACTAAATGCAAGAAACTGGTTGTCAGTGACTCTCACACACCACTCACTGCACCCACTAATGACCACCAGCTTAGACATACATATACGGAGGTGTTCACAAATAACCTTCCCAAGCCTCAAAGGCCTCACAGGCGCAGTCCTCAGAAACCCTGCATTCACTCAATCAAGACAATTATCAGCACATCATTAAAGCCATATCTCATTGTGTCTCAGCTATGAAGCCATAAGGCGAAACAGTTCATGACCCACCTGTTTGGTCATAGTTGACTCCAGTGTAAGGCACATCTATATCTACCTTAAAAGGCTGGTAAAAAGAGGGTTACAGTTAGTTGCTTGTCAGGGGCCAGGATCACACATGCACTCAGGTCACTCACTCTTAGGTACCAGTATGACTCTGTCATAGTCCATGTCATCATCATCAGCCCCCTTTTTCCCATTTTTTTTTCTACATGGGGTCAGGGTGTCATGTTAACAGTCGTCATCTCTCTCGATTCAGTGCCACACTCCTGCCTTCCTCAACACTCATGCCTGACTGTCGCAAATCTTCTTTCACACAATCTGTCCACCTCTTTAGTGGACATCCTTGCTTCCTCTTACCTTCTTCCTGTCTGTCCCAAATCTTCCTCACCAGATTGTCTTCTGCTTTTCTGCACATGTGTCCAAACCACAGTAATCTGTTCTCTTTGATCTTTTCTGTAATTGGAGCTACTTTGGCTTCTGCTCTTATGTCCTCATTTCTTCATCTGTCCCACAGTGTGCATCCTACCACCCTTCTCAGGCACTTCATTTCCATCACCTCCAGCTTCTTTAACTGTTCTGCCTTTACTGCCCAGGTTTCTGTACCATATAGTAGTACTGGTCACACCACTGTCTTGTACACCTTGACTTACTGTCATAGTCCATGTAAGAGTTAATAACTTGAGACGTACCTGCCTGGACTATATGAGGAGAGGCATGTTTGAACTCTCTGTATATGTGGCACAGGCGGGTATGAGTCTAACATTTAGCAGCTTTCTATTATATCCATGGGTGATACTGCAGTACAGACAGACAATAATCCACTTTAACAATTGGTTTAGATACTGGTTTGATTCCAAAGGAGTCCAGTATTTGTCAGCCTGGGAGGACATGGTTGATAGACCACGTTGTTTTGCCAGGGATTTTCTCTACCTGTCACCTCTAGACTTTTAGATATTGGCTAAAACATTATCCACCCCTGTTCTGCCTCTTTTAGGCATTGCCAAACAGGAAAACTTTCCAACATAACAAAAGATACTCATGACAAGCTAAAGGGGTTGCTGCTGAATGCTAGAAGTCTCAGCAGGAAACTGCATTCCCTGGAAGCTGTCCTCACTCTGGAGAATGCTGCTGCCTGTGCAGTCTCAGAAACATGGTTTAAAACCACAAAAAGCACCCCAGCTGTGCATAGCTATAATATCTGTTATATGTTCCATTAACCCACTGAACAAGAGAAAGTTAAAGGAGGAGGTGTATCTATATATATAAAGGATAATCTCACCTCAAGATAAGTTAAATAATATGATATGCTAGAGCTACTCCATGTCCAACTATCTTTGGGAAAAATCCATTACCAAATTCTTGCTAGCTACAGATCCCCCTCCATGAACCAAAATACCCATATATTATACCTGGCGCTACTAGAATCACTCATCATTCAGCCTAATACCATAACCCTCCATTAACTGGGAGGCATACATGACCAGTAACATACAGGTCCAAAGATGTCTTGACATTGTAAACTCAAATAGCCTGGAGCAGTTGATCTCCAGTCCAACCAGGGGAACAAATATCCTAGATCTGATACTCACACATATGGGAGAACACTGCACCCCCTCACCATGTATGATGTTTTCACTGTTAAGATCAGATCACAAAGTGGTTTCCCTGGAAAGTAAGGTAAAACCTCACTGAACCCCAAGAGCTTTAAAAACTTTTATTAGCCTTTTTGGGCTGATTTCTATCTCTTTCAACTTTCTGGCTTAAAAAACGTGTGTGTTTGTGCATTTTCGGGGCTACAGTTAAAATATTCCAGGTGACATAAAGTCTGCTCTTCAAATTTTCCCTTAGAACTAGCTGGTTTCTCAGTAGTAGCGCTAAAATCTGAACCACTGTGACTAGCACTTGCTCTAGAACCTGCTGGAAAGCACTAGGAAGCCTGAAACTGATACAAGCACTCAACTCTCCTTGTCAATAAGGAGAAATTAATCGTAGGCACTAAACAGCCTATAACTGTAAATTACCTTACAAAGGTAAGGGAAAACAGCTCTTGTACTTTACAAAAAAGCACCTGAACAGGCATGTCCAAGGGTCAGCTTCCGGTGATTTCTCCTGTCCACCTGGTGAATCTGGACATACTGGGGCAATGCGGCAACTGCCTCATGTACACAGACATCTCTCTCCTCCTACCACCCAACACTACAACCTGCGAGAAATACACTTATATAGACAAACTGGAAGCAAAGCTCTCTCCGGCCAAGATTGTGCTAGACAGTCAAGAGAAGAAGGTTAACACCTGCACTACACATCAAGCAACATATTGCCCTTCAAAACCCACACCATCAACACCCACACATAGCAACGCTAAACCCACATATGCGGAGGCCCTTAACATTAACCTGCCCAAGCAACAAGGACCTCTGAAGCTGAAACGCAAACAAACACCAGTCACAACCAAAGTGACACATAGCTCACAACACCAGTGTGCCACCCAACAACAGCCCCTAAGGCAAGACAATGTAAACAACACTTTAGTCATAGGTGACTCTATAGTCAGGCACACTGATGTCCTACTCACCAGGCTGAACAAGGAGAAAATTACAGTCAGCTGCCTGTCGGGTGCCAGGATCCGACACATAACGCATGCACTCAAGTCACTCCACAAGTACAAATATGACTGTCATTGTCCATGTTGGAGTGAATGACTTGAGACGTACCTCCCTGGACTACAGGAAAAGAGACATGGAAGAGCTCTCGGATCATGTGGCACAGGCAAGTATGACCCTAGCCCTGAGTAGCATCCTGCCTTCGCCCAGAATGATACCGTAGTATAAGGACAAAATGATTGACTTCAACAATTGGCTAAGCTTCTGGTGTCATTCAAAGGGGATCCAGTATCTGTCTGCCTGGGAAGACATGATCGACAAACCACGATGCTTTGCCAGAGATGGTCTGCACCTGTCACCCCTGAGATTCGGGTTACTGGCTAAAGCTCTTGCCACCCCTATAGTGCCTTCTTTAGGCAAGGTTCAAAGGACAAAACCACCACCGTAACAGATTCAAGTATGCAAAATCTGAAGGTAATACTACTCAATGCTAGAAGTCTAAACCTCAAAATGCACTCTCTCGAGGCACTCCTAAAAATGGAGAACATTGATATCTGTGCAGTAACTGAGACCTGGTTCAAGGCTCCAGAGAGCACCCCTGCAATACCAGGCTACAATTCTTACCACACTTTTCGGCCACAAAACCAAGACCGAAACACTAAAGGTGGGGGAGTGTCCATATTCACCAAGGATATTCACACCTCCAGTTAGCTGCCCAACACAATGCATCTGAAATTCTCCAGATGCAACTAACACTAAGTAAGACTGCAATCCAAACTGTAGCTTGCTACAGATTTCCCCACCATGCCCCAAGATTCTCACTACACCTTTCTAAACATACTGGAAAATATTAAGATACAACCAAACACCCTAATACTGGGTGATTTCAACTACCCTGCCATTAACTGGGAAAACTACTCAGGTACCAACACCTTTTCCCAATGGTTATTGGAATTCGTAAATTCCAACTCCCTGAATCAACTAATCTAATGACCCACCAGGGGCTCCAATATCCTAGACCTGGTCATTACCAACATGGGAGATAAATGCTCCACACCAGTGGTCACCCCTTCATTGGTCAGGTCTGACCATAAGCAAATCACCCTTGACATCCACATCCTACCCCCACCCCCCAGTGAGGAAACCTCCGTAAAAAACTTCTCCAAAGCCAACTTCATGCTACTCAAGTCAGAAGTGACAAACTTCATGACACCCATTTAGATGGGATCTGAAAGTTCAACTGCTGAATCCTACACTAAGGCACTGTACGAACACATCCACTCATGCATGAATTGTGCCATCCCAAATAGAAACAAGATGCTCTCCTCCAAAAAAAAGGAAGCCAATCTGGTGGTCCCCTGCTATAAACAAGCTATACAACAGAAGGAAGAAACTGTTGCAGAAAAGAGGAAAATCCCAGGATACAAAAAAACTCCCTTACCAGCCTCAGTAAGAAACTGAGAACCCTCAGAAAATCCTCAAAAGCTAGTTATGAAAATAAAATTGCCAAAGATTCCAAAGACAACCACAAGGCATTCTATAGTTATGTCAAGAATCTAAATTGCAATGCTAATATCTGCTCTGAGCTACAACAGAATGGCATTAAATATACTGATCCCAAGGATATTGCCAATATACTGGCAGATTGATTTAGTGCCAACTTCAACCCCTCTCACTCCCTAAAGGGCCCATCTCAATACCAAAAGATTGCCAAACTCCGGTAATCATGGCCACACAGGTAGAAACTGCACTCTCCAAAGCTAAGAATACAGCATCCGTGGGACCAGATGACATCCCAGGCTGTGTACTACATGAACTACAAAATGAACTGGCACCTCACCTAAGTGTCATGTTTAATCATAGCCTCACCTCAGGCTTCGTGCCCACTGAGTGTCATGCAGCTACAGTTATCCCACTCCACAAGGGGGGATCCATCTTGGATCCCGGGAACTACTATCCCATCAGTCTGATGAGCCTGATCTGCAAGGGCATGGAATGCATTATCATGGAACTTATAAACAAAGACATTGGCAACCTTCAACCACTGGACCCCACCCAGTTTGGGTTTGTGAAGGTCCGATCTTGTCTCCTGAACCTGATTGACTTCTTCAAATCAGTCTCCAGAGCTGTGGACAAGGGTAAGGTGGTCCACACAGCTTATCTGGACTACGCCAAGGCCTTCGACACCATCCCCCACTCTGGAATCATAGATAAACTTACTAAGGTGGGCATAAATCCCTACATCATAGGTTCATAGATTAGTACTAAGCTAACTGCCCTTGTGAGCCATTTTAAGCCTAGCCAATTATGCCTTGTGAGACTCAAACCCTGCACCTTGTGCTTGTAAGGCAATCACCTTAACCATTAAGCTACCCCCCAACCATCACTCAATGGGTTGCCAACTGGCTTACTGACAGAACCCAGACTGTAAAAGTAGCTGACTCCAAATCCAGCTCCAGACAAGTGACAAGTAGAGTACCTCAGGGTTCAGTCCTGGGACCACCCTTGTTTGGCATCTACTTCTCTGAACTACAGGACAACACTAAGGGACTCTGGCTAACAAAGTTCACAGATGACTGCAAACTGGGAGCCATTATTGAATCCCCAGATGATGTGGATATTCTGCAGAAGGGCCTTATAGAGACAGATGCTTGGTGCCAGAGCCATGGGCTCAAGCCTAATGCCAAGAAATGTATAGTTATCCCCTTTGAAAAAAAACATGTACCCATGAATTACCACATAGGTGGCAGTACACTAAACATTGAAAGTGTGATGAGAGACTTAGGGACACAGGTGGACATTGGTCTCACCTTCGATAACCACATTGCCACAACAGTCAGGAAATCCTTCTATGTGGCACACCTCATCACTAAGGGATTTTCATCCAGAAAAAAGGAGGTCATTGTCCCACTGTACTCATCCCTCATTAGACCCATTATAGAGTATAACACCCCATTTGGTATGTACCTCACAAGACATCTGCAACAGCTGGAAAGGGCGCAGAAATACCTCACTAAAAGAATCACAGGCCTAAAGCAGTTGCCATATGCTGACAGTGTAAAAAAACTCCAGCTATACTTTGTGGCATATCGTCTACTCAGAGGCGATCTCTGCTTAACATACAAGGCCATGTCAAACCCTGAACTGTAGGACATGCTCCACTTAAAGAAATCCCAATCCCTCAGAGCCACATGCTCCAGGAATCTAAACCTTGTCATCAGAGGAGAAAACACTGAGAGAAGAAAGGAGCCACTTTTGAAATGTTAAGTATTTTCTTCTGATTTATTTCTTAGAAAAACTGCATTGCCGCCTACTTTTCGGCATTTTCTTGCTTGCAAAAGATGATATCTGTGTTAGAAACTGTATTTAGAACATACCTAGAGCCTGTTTATTGCATTTTTTGTGTTGTACTTAATTTAAAATTGTTTTTTCTTAAAATTTCATTTTACCTGCCTCTGACCTAGCACACACGTGTTGGGGTCATTTATTGCACTGTTCTGACTAGTTTGCTACTTTTGTGTCTCTGCTATCCTTAAACAAAAAACAATTTTGCTATTTTCCCACTTTCTATAGTTTTGAAAAAAGTTCAGTTACATAGTTACTGTTCTGAACTGTTTGTAAGTTTGTTGGAGGCCAATGCTTACTTAGGCTAAAGGGAAGTCTCTGTGTTCACCAGTGGCAGTGGTTAACACTGAGCAGCCTGCCTGTCCTTGTAGGAGTGGTTACTGCCTAGAAACTGTAGTTTTATTTGCCATTTTGGGTCAATTCCAAACTCCTTGATCTCTCTCTTTTAAAACCCTGCAGCCGCGTGGTTTTGGCATCTTTCCAGGCTTGATAGTTGTTGCTGAAGCACCTACCAAGAGGAAAAAATGCTGAGAGAAGAAAGGAGCCACTTTTGAGATTTTAAGTATTTTCTTCTGATTTATTTCTTAGAAAAACTGCATTGCCGCCTACTTTTCAGCATTTTCTTGCTTGTAAAAGTTGATACCTGTAAGAAACAGTATTTAGAACATACCTAGAGCCTGTTTATTGCATTTTTTGTGTTGCACTTAATTTAAAATATTTTTTTCTTAAAATTGCATTTTACCTGCCTCTAATCTAGCACACACATGGTGGGGTCATTTGTTGCGCTGTTCTGACTAGTTTGCTACTTGTGTGTCTCTGCTATCCTTAAACAAAAAAAAAAAAAAAAAACATCTTGCTATTTTCCCACTTTCTATAATTTAAAAAAGTTCAGTTACAGAGTTGCTGTTCTGAACTGTTTGTAAGTTTCTTGGAGGCCAGTGCTTGCTTGGGCTAAAGGGAAGTCTCTGTGTTCACCAGTGGCAGTGGTTAACACTGAGCAGCCTGCCTGTCCTTGTAGGAGTGGTTACTGCCTAGAAACTGTAGTTTTATTGGCCATTTTGGGTCAATTCCAAACTCCTTGATCTCTCTCTTTTAAAACCCTGCAACCGCGTGGTTTTGGCGTCTTTCCAGGCTTGATAGTTGTTGCTGAAGCACCTACCAAGAGGAGAAAATGCTGAGCGAAGAAAGGAGCCACTTTTTGAGATTTTAAGTATTTTCTTCTGATTTATTTCTTAGAAAAACTGCATTGCCGCCTACTTTTCGGCATTTTCTTGCTTGCAAAAGTTGATATCTGTATAAGAAACAGTATTTAGAACATACATAGAGCCTGTTTATTGCATTTTTTGTGTTGCACTTAATTTAAAATAGTTTTTTCTTAAAATTGCATTTTACCTGCCTCTGACCTAGCACACACATGTTGGGGTCATTTATTGAGCTGTTCTGACTAGTTTGCTACTTGTGTGTCTCTGCTATCCTTAAACAAAAAAAACAAAACAAAAACATCTTGTTATTTTCCCACTTTCTATAATTTAAAAAAAGTTCAGTTACAGAGTTGCTGTTCTGAACTGTTTGTAAGTTTCTTGGAGGCCAGTGCTTACTTGGGCTAAAGGGAAGTCTCTGTGTTCACCAGTGGCAGTGGTTAACACTGAGCAGCCTGCCTGTCCCTGTAGGAGTGGTTACTGCCTAGAAACTGTAGTTTTATTTGCTATTTTGGGTCAATTCAAAACTCCTTGATCTCTCTCTCTCTTAAAACCCTGTATCCGTATGGTTTTGGTGTTTTTCCAGGCTTGATAGTTGTTGCTGAAGCACCTACCAAGAGGAGAAAATGCTGAGAGAAGAAAGGAGCCACTTTTGAGATTTTAAGTATTTTTTTCTGATTTATTTCTTAGAAAAACTGCTTTGTCGCCTACTTTTCGGCATTTTCCTGCTTGCAAAAGTTGATATCTGTGTTAGAAACAGTATTTAGAACATACATAGAGCCTGTTTATTGCATTTTTGTGTTGCACTTATTTTAAAATCGTTTTTTCATAAAATTGCATTTTACCTGCCTCTGGCCTAGCACACACGTGTTGGGGTCATTTTTTGCACTGTTCTGACTAGTTTGCTAGTTGCGTGTCTCTGCTATCCTTGAGCAAAAACAAAAAAAAAAATCTTGCTATTTTCCCACATTCTATAATTTAAAAAAAGTTCAGTTACAGAGTTGCTGTTCTGAACTGTTTGTAAGTTTCCTGGAGACCAGTGCTTGCTTGGGCTAAAGGGAAGTCTCTGTGTTCACCAGTGGCAGTGGTTAACACTGAGCAGCCTGTCTGTCCCTGTAGGAGTGGTTACTGCCTAGAAACTGTAGTTTTATTGGCCATTTTGGGTCAATTCCAAACTCCTTCATCTCTCTCTCTTAAAACACTGCAGCCTCGTGGTTTTGGCATCTTTCCAGGCTTGATAGTTGTTGCTGAAGCACCTACTAAGAGGTGAAAATGCTGAGAGCAGAAATGAGCCACTTTTGAGATTTTAAGTATTTTCTTCTGATTTATTTCTTATAAAAACTGCATTGCCGCCTACTTTTCGGCATTTTCTTGCTTGCAAAAGTTGATATCTGTGTTACAAACAGTATTTAGAACATACCTAGAGCCTGTTTATTGCATTTTTTGTGTTGCACTTAATTTAAAATCGTTTTTTCTTAAAATTGCATTTTACCTGCCTCTGATCTAGCACACACATGTTGGGGTAATTTATTGTACTGTTCTGACTAGTTTGCTACTTGTGTATCTCTGCTATCCTTAAACAAAACAAAAAAAAAAAAAAACAGAAATATCTTGCTATTTTCCCACTTTCTATAATTTAAAAAAAAGTTCAGTTACAGAGTTGCTGTTCTGAACTGTTTGTAAGTTTCTTGGAGGCCAGTGCTTACTTGGGCTAAAGGGAAGTCTCTGTGTTCACCAGTGGCAGTGGTCAACACTGAACAGACTGCCTGTCCCTGTAGGAGTGGTTACTGCCTAGAAACTGTAGTTTTATTGGCCATTTTGGGTCAATTCCAAACTCCTTGATCTCTCTCTCTTAAAACCCTGCAACTTTCTTTTTGCCCGGTCTTGCACACAGAGCAGCGTCGGGCAATGCCGTTTAGCTATGGTATACTATACCTGGCTCCACAAAGTCTGCACTGCAAATTTTCCTTTAGAACTAGGCAAGCCTCAACTCAAGTGCTTCAGATCAATTGCTCTTATTGCAGCACTTGCATAACTCAAATCAGCACTTGTCCAAATCTCCTAGACAGCACTATTATTTTCCACATCTCCTAGACAGCACCATTATAATACAGCATAAGACCCTCGATTGTCAGCAAGACAAGTGAAAGTTACTTTTCTAAGCATGTCCAGAGGTCAGCTTCACGTGTACTCTCCAGTTCATCTGGTGGAATTGGGCATCCTGAGGCAATGTCACAACTGCCTCATGTATACAGACAACCCTCTCCTCTTACCTCTAGACACAAACACTTGTGAGAGATGCAAATACACAGCCAGACTGGAGGCTAAGCGCTCTCAACCCATGACTGTAACAGACAGTTAAGAGGAGAAGAGATACACTAGCATCACACCACCAGTCACACATGGATGTACAAATCAAGCACCGGCAAAACATACACAAAAACATATTCGAAGGCACTAGGTACCAATCTGAAAAAGAAACAGTGCCCTCCAAAGCAGACAAGCAAGCAACCTGCACCTCCAAACACAAGCCAGAAAACACATAATTCACCTCAGCAGTGTGCCTCACGACAGCCCCTAAGGCAAAACACCATACCCAACACGCTAGTAATAGGAGACTCTATAGTAAGGCAAACAGATGTTCCACTCACCAGGCTGAACAAGCAGAAGGTTACTGTCAGCTGCCTGTTGGGTGCTAGGATCCGCCACATAACACAGGCACTTAGGTCACTCCAGAACAAGTACAAGTATGACGCTGTCATTGTACATGTTGGTGTGAATGATCTAAGACATAACTCCCTGGACTACATGAAAAGAGACATTGAGGAGCTCTCTGATCACGTAGCCCAAACTGGTATGACCCTGACCTTGAGTAGCATACTACCTTCACCTAGAATGATACCACAATACAAAGGCAAAATGATCAATTTCAACAATTGGCTAAGCTTCTGGTGTCATTCTAAGGGGATCCAGTGTCTGTCTGTCTGGGATGACATGATAGAAAAGCCTCGCTGTTTCACCAGAGATGGTTTGCACCTGTCACCCCTAGGCTTTTGAATACTGGCCAAGGCTCTTGCCGTCCCATAGTGCCTTTTTTAGGCAAGGCTGAAAGGACAAACCAACCACCGTAACCAGCACAGGTAACCAAAAACTAAGGGTAATGCTACTCAACGCCAGAAGTCTCAACCTCAAAATGCACGCACTCGAGGCACTCCTCAGTATGGAGAAAATCGATGTTTGTGCAGTGACGGAAACCTGGTTCAAGGCTCCAGAGAGCACCCCAGCACTACCAGGTTACAATTCATATCATACCTTCTGGCCTCAGTTACCGGATCGCAGTACAAAGGGAGGAGGTGTATCCATATTCATCAAGGATACCCACATCTCCAGGTTAGTGGTGCAGCATGATGCCCCAGAGATCATTCATGTGCAACTATCAGCAGGCAAAACCACATTTCAAGTCATAGCCTGTTATAGATTGCCCACCATGTCCCAAGATGCTCACTCAGCATTCCTTGAGGCATTGGAAAATATACAGATCATACCCAACACCATAATTTTGGGTGATTTCAACTATCCTAGTATAGACTGGGCGAACTACCAAAGTTCTAACTCCTATGCCCAGCGGTTCATAGAATTTATAAATTCAAATGCCCTTGAACAACTGGTATGTTCTCCCACTAGAGGGGACAACATATTGGATTTAGTCGTCACAAATATGGGCGCCCATTGTACCACACCTGTTATCACTCCCTCTCTGGTCAGATCAGACCACAAACTGATAACCCTAGACATACTCACCCCTCCACCTTCCCCAGTCAAAGAAACCATCGTAAAAAACCTTTCCAAAACAAACTTCAAACTACTTGCATCAGAAGTGGAAAGCTTCACTACCCCCCTTGCAGAAGGATAATGATATCCAGGATGTAGAATCCTACACCAAGGCACTTTATATACATCTTCAGGATTGCATGGACCGTGCTATCCCAAATCAAACCAAGACTCCTTCCTCAAGCAAGAAGAAACCAGTCTGGTGGGCCCCGGCCATAAGCAAACTATACAATAAAAGGAGGAGACGTATACAAAAAAAGGCCAAATCTCAAGTAGAAAAATCTTCCCTGATCAGCTTTAGTAAGAAATTGAGGGCTCTCATCAAGTCAACTAAAGCCAATTTCAAAAAGAAAGTTGCCAAGGATGCCAAGGATAACCATAAGGCCTTCTATGGTTATGTCAAAAACCTAAATGGCAACGCTCAGGTCTGTTCTGAGCTAGTATAAAATGGAACAAAATACACTGACCACACTGACATTGCCAACATCTTGGCTGACAGGTTCAGTGCAAATTTCTTCCCCCCTCACCACCTACAGGGTCTATTACTATTCCAGGGGATTGTGTAACTCTAATTATTACTGATACGTTGGTTAATAAGGCTCTATCTAAAGCTAAAAACACTGCCTCCATGGGACCAGATGGTATCCTGGGCTGTGTCATACGTGAGCTCCAAAATGAATTAACCCCGCATCTGAATACCCTGTTCAGTCTCAGCCTCTTGACAGGATATGTGCCCATAGAATGGCGCACAGCAATGGTGGTTCCTCTGCACAAGGGTGGGCCCACAACCGACCCTGGGAACTACCGACCAATAAGCCTGACCAGTCTGATCTGTAAGGCAATGGAGCAAATCATTATGGAACTCATAAATGGAGAGATTGGGAACCTCCAAACACTTGACCCCACACAGTTCGGCTTCATTAAGGGCAGATCATGCCTCCTGAACCTGATGGACTTCTTTGAGCCAGTTACTCAGGCTATAGATAAGGGAAAGGAGGTACACACAGCTTACCTTGACCTTGCTAGAGCATTTGACACAATTCCCCATTCGGGTATTATTGATAAACTCACCAACCTGGGCATAAACCCTTGCGTCACAAGATGGATCGCAAATTGGCTCTGAGACAGATCCCATAAAGTAAGAGTAGTGGGATCTATGTCCGAATCCAGACCAGTAATGAGCGGTGTGCCTCAGGGCTCTGTCCTGGGGCCCCTCCTGTTTGGCATATACTTCTCTGAAGTACAGGCAAACACTGAAGGGCTGTGGCTGACCAAGTTTGTGGACGACTGCAAACTGGGTGCTATAATAGAGTCTCCGGCCAACATGGATATTCTCCAGAAGGGCCTTAATGAGACTGATGCATGGTGTCAAAGCCATGGTCTCAAGCTAAATGCTAAAAAATGCATAGTAATCCCCTTTGGAAAAAACAGAGTACACGCAAACTACACGTAGGTGGTAACCCCCTGAAATCTGAAGAAGTAATAAGGGATCTAGGGACCCAAGTAGATAGTCAGCTTTCCTTTGATAGCCATGTTGCCAAGGTGGTTAGAAAATCCTTCTATGTGACCCATCTGATCAATAAAGGGTTCGCATCAAGATCTAAGGATGTAATGGTGCCCCTCTACTCTTCCTTCATCAGACCCATTATTGGGTACAATGCACCAATTGGTATGTACCTGGCTAGGCATCTCCAGCAGCTGGAGAGACCACAGAGGTACCTCACTAAGAGGATTACTGGCCTCAAACAGTTGCCCTATGCAGCACGATTGAAAAAACTAAGGCTTTTCTCTGTTGCATACTGCCTTCTCAGAGGTGATCTCTGTCTAACATACAGAGCCATGTCCAACCCAGAACTGCTGAACATGCTCCATCTTAGCAAAACCAAATCCACTCGAGCTACATGCTCTAGGGATATAAACCTCAGCACAACAATGAATAGAACATGCTGGAGGGATAAATTCCCTTCGCAAAGATTTCCTTTGCTATGGAACAAGGTCCTGATCTACATAAGACAGAGCCCGTCACTATCACTCTTCAAGAGGAACCTTGACAAGTGGATGGGTAACAGAAAGTTCACACCAGGGATCATACCAACAGCTCTACTAGATAGGGGCCAAGGGTACTAGCTGCTAGATCAAGTGCCTAGGGAACTAACCAGAGGGGTGGTAAATACCGCACAACATGGCTGAGCTAATATATGCCTTCGGGCAGATAGCCCAGTACCTACCTATGAATCTATGAACCTATCAGAATGAACAAAACATGCTGGAGGGATAGGTTCCTGACCCAGAGACTCCCCATACATGTCAAGCAGAGCACCTCCTTGGCCCTGTTCAGAAGGAACCTTAACGATTGGATGGTAGATAGGAAATTCACCCCGGGGATCATGTCATTCACCCTGCTAGACAGGGGTCCAGGGAAGTAAATATTGTGGGAAGAAATATCCAGGGAATTGTTACAGCTAGGCTTGTATAGGTCCTTAGGGCCGATAGCCTAGTACCAACCTATGAACCTATGAACCTGAGGCAAACTACCCCCCTATTAAGCAACATGATAGCTAGAGTCTAACCTCCCCAAATCCAGAAGAGACAGTAGCCTATGCAAAGCAGTACACTAAATCCCTGTATGACCACATAAACAACTGCATAGAAATGTCAGTACCGAGCCAAAATAAGCCCAGGTCAAACTGCAAAAAGAATCTTTCCTGGTGGACCCCTGGTCTTAATAGACTACAAAAGGAAGAAAATCCTGTCAAGAAGTAAGCGGGAATTGCACAACAGAGCAATAAATCCCTCATTAGTTTAAACAAGCAGATCAGGGAACTAGTAAAGTCTCTGAAAGCTGACTTTGAAGTAAAAATAGCCTCCAAAGCTAAAGATAACCATAAGGTGTTTTTTAGCTATGTCCCCATCTTAAGGGCAACACCCAGCAAAGTGCAGAATTAGTCATCGACTGCATCTCTTACACACAGCCAACTGACATAACTAATCTACTGGATGATAAATTTAGCTCAAATTTCACTACCCCATCACCTCCAGTTCTTCCCCAAGAAACACCCTCTGCCACTCCACCACCAATTATCAGTAAAGAATAGGTAGCCACAGCACTCTACAAAGCTACAAACATGGCATCAAAGGGGCCTGACAATATTCCAGGTTGCCTCTTAAATAATTTGAATAGTGACCTATCAGGACCAATAAGATCAATATTTAATCATAGTTTTTGGACAGGCTTTGTTCTGACAGAGTGGAGAACAGCTATGGTCATACCCCTGCATAAGGGTGGACCATCAACTGACCCGGGAAATTACAGACTCATAAGCTTGACTCATCTTATTTATAAGGCCATGAAAAGAATAATCATGGACCTGATAAACAAAGACATAGTAAACCTCCAAACACAGGACTTGACCCAGTTCAGCTTTGTTAAAGGCAGGTGATGCCAGCTAAATGTGGTGAACTTTGAGAAAGTCACTAAGATCATGGATGAGGTTAAAACAGTGCACATCACCTACCTCTATCTGTCCAACGCATTTCACACAATACCCCATCAGTTATTATAAATAAACTCATGGCACCAGATGGATAGCCAATTGGTTCAAGGACAGGGCATGTGGTCAAAGAGGCGATTCTAGTTCCAGCAAGAAGCCAGTCCCACAGTGCTGGGACCACTCCTGTTCAGAATTTACTTTGCAGACACCAAGGCCAATGTGGAGTACCTCTGGATGACAATGTTTGCAGACAACTGCAAGCTGGGGCAGTCATTGAACCCCCTGATGAAGTAGATATCTTTCAGGAAGGTTTAAACCAGACAAATGATTGGTGTCAGAACTACGGCCTGCAACTAAATGTGAAGAAATGCATTATCATGGGAAAACAAATACACCTGCTAACTGCAACATTAACAACACACCTCTAAGAGTAGACTCAGAGGTAGAGGTAGATAGTAGCCTGAACTTCAATCGTCACATATCCACAGTGGTAAAGAAGTCATTCTATGTGGTACAACTTGTAAAGATATGGCATTCAGATCAAGGGAGATTATAGTCTCACTCTACACAGCCCTCATTAGACCAATAATTGAGTACAATGTGCCATCTGGAATGTACTTGACTAGATGCCTTCAACAGCTGGAGGGACCTCAAAGGTTCCTCACAAAGAAAATACAGGAACAACATGTCCAATGCGGACAGACTGAAAACCCTTTCCCTTTACTCTGTCTCCTATCACCTATTAAGGGGTGACCTGTGTCTGACCTACAAGGCTCTCTCAAATCCAGCCCTGATGGAGCTGCTGCATATCCCCAAGACAAACAACACAAGGGTCACCCATTCCAAGAGTCTGAACCTAGTCAATGTGTCAAACAGAGGTTGCTGGAGAGACAGATACATGTCCCAAACACTGCCACTTCTTTGGAATAGGCTTCTTATTCACATGAAGCAAAGTTCTTCCCTGGCCCTTTTCAAGGCCAGTCTGGATTGATGGATGGGGAACCATAAATTCACACCTGTGGTGGTGCCTATGTCCCTTATGGACAGAAGCAATCTGTACAATATGTAAAAATATTCAAGGTATAGGCACAAACCAATGCCTTCCTCCTGCCCTAGTAGATATAAACTCGGTAAATTGCGTATATTGGCTAGGCTTGTAAAGACTCTCAAGCCGTTTGCCTAGTGATCTTCTATGAACAAGCACACTGTCCTCTTCTCAAATGCAGAAATATTGGTTAAAACGCCTGTAAAAAAATAGAATTTTTCTCACAAAATGTTCACATAAGCATTTGTACATACACTGCTTAGAAATGCAGTGGAAGACCAAAAACAGTACATTTCTTAGCAAAACTATACATTTCCACCATAAAAACACAAGTTTTTCATAATAAAAATAAATTAGTGGAAGGTCTTTTTCAATAAGGGCTTTATCTGCCCAGCCTCAAAAGGAGCACTAGGTGACTGACAGTTCCACTGGATCCATTGTAGGTGTACTACAGTGAAAAAAAAAAGCTCTAAATCTTTTTCTGCTCCAACTGTCCTTATATGGAGCTCTGCTCGAGCTCCTTACAGTTGGAGCATATAGGAGGTGCCCTTTAGCTTTGAAGGCTATCTGATCCTCAGGGGATATGACCTATTTAGTGTAAGCTGCTGCAGGTACTTGGATTGAATATCTGCCTGTTCTCCTCCTCTGCACCGAGTTGGTAGTACCAGACAACTCCTGCTGGGTCAGAGAAGATGACCTGGCCAGGGTGACAGTTGAAGAAGGTCCCATTCTCACTTTAGTAGAAGTTACCCTAGGGGCCTTAAGAGATGTCAGCTTTTCCAAAATAGGAAGATTAGACTTTTCTATTCTGTTTCTCTTTTCTTTTTTTTTCTGATGTTACAGCCTTGATGCAGTTTTTTCCTGTTCCTGAGGAGGTGAGCTGTCTGTGCCCAAAGTAGCTCTTTTCAAAAATAATTTGCTTCTCCCATCAGAGAGCAGATACAAACTAAAATTCTTACAGATGGAGCAGTCCTACCCCCCCAGACATACTATGCACAAGTCATGAGGGTCCAGGAGGGATATTATGCAAAAACGTTTTACACTTAAATCCAGCTTTGGGCTCCTTATCTACACAAACCTAGTTCAATAATATGTGGTACCAAAATGCAGTTATACTAAAACTTAACAGCCACACACTGACACAATACCTTTTGCTAACCTGACTGAGAGGAATAAGAACTAAAGGAGAGGTAAATGACTATTGATGAGGGTCAGAGAAGATAGGATGGAGGATACAAGGGGGAAAAGAGAGAGACAAGAAAAGCAGCTGAAACTGTGTCAGAAGTAAGCTTTAAGATAGTTGCCAATAAAAAAGCAATAAATAGGTCACTTATCTAGACCAGAAAGTAGAAAAACTAACATCCAATGACTTGCGCTGTTTGTAGACATTGTGAGGCTTTAGTGGCAGCATACAAATCTAGAGAATTCCTTACAGAACAAGGGATTATTAATCAGAAGAGGCATTCAAGCTCATGAGAGGTTCATTACCAAGTAAAATTATCCAGTTATTTCCAGTGTCCTGTCAGGAACAGAAACAATTTGAATAATAACCAGAAGCCTTCAGGTGGGAAAGAATGGTGCTAAGGAGCAGTGTGCAGGGGGAACTGTGTAGCCCCTGGATAATAATGTCTGAATCTACTTGCCCTTCATGCCAGACATATTTTCATCAAAGTAGAGAGACAGATAGCTCTCAACTGACAGGTTAAAACCTTGGGGATTAGTCTGATCCCCAAGGGATGACTTCTGTGTCCCTGCTTATGTGGAATTTTCTTGCCTTTGGTATAGTACCTGCTCTGGAAGTTTCCACAGCGATGTTAGTTTCAAACAGATCACTGATGCCCTTATTGCAGTTGTCCATGTCAGTACCATGACTAAGGAAGACTCTCTTACATCCTGGAAAAGGGCCATGAGAAGTCTGAAATTTCATGCCAGCAACTATAAAAGTCTTGCTCTCTTCCATTTCTGCCAGTTTTTCCTTAACTTTGGGCCCAAACAAGGCAGGTCCACTGAACAGCACATTAAGGTAAGATTACTTAGCACTGTCAGCTAAATCTGTGAGGTGCAACCAGGTATGTTGACAGAAAGTTATGTTAGAGCCAACTGCTCTAGCGGGCACCACTCACTGAGTTATGTGGAAATTACATGGCAGTGCCAAACATAGATGACACAGCTGACACTCAAGGCTGTAATTTGATCTCAAAGCCTCCTTTAGGCAAGTCATTCAGTGAGTGGGATATTGCATCTGCCAGCTCCAACTGGCTTTATAACATGCAAGACAGATGGTTCCATTGCCTCATTGTGAATGTGGATAATTCAAAAGTAGACACAGCAGGACTCTCAGAGTAGAAATCTTTTTAAGGGTAGCACATCAACAATAGTCTACCTTGACAGTCTTCACCAAGTGAATTGAATCTTTGGGAGGCCAGATTATATTGTCTGGTCTCCTTGGAACAGGTGGCACAATGTTGGATTTCTCCCTTTTGGTCCTAATGACAAAGTATACCATCTTGTCTGCAGGTGAGGCTATCCAGGAGGATGACTGGGGCATCCAAAAAGTTTCCCACTTGATCCTTTCTGGAGGAGATGTGAGAATTGTGGGTCATCCACTCACTGCCACATCATTTGAGGGACCAGGGGTTCATGTTAGGGTGGAAAATCAAAGCCATCTTCATTGTCAGTATCTGGAATGAACTACATTTTTTTTCAACCTATGAGTTCTATTTGACTTTTGATGGGATCATCCAAGAATGAGGAAGAAAGTATCAAATGATGCAGATACACATGGCTGATCCTACAAGAACCCATTGGATCATTTTTCATGATGTCTACAAGGATGAGTGGCTGAAGAGGCAGACAGAAAAATATTTCTGGTTAAGGCTGTTGTCCACATGAGTAGAGGCACTGAGGGTAGGAAATGCAGAACTTTCTGCATAGCTGACACCACACAGCAAATGGAAAGCATTCTTAATTGCCTGAGGCCAAAACCAATTGAGATCAAGAATGAGGCTTGAAGAATCATTGCTAATTTCAACCTTGAACAACAGGGCCAGCAAGCCTTTTAAGCCCAAGCTTCACTCAGAGTCCAAAGTTGAGGGTTCAAAGGACAACTCAGCCGAGACTGAAAAAGTCTCTGAGAAACCTCAAATGGCTAACACCATCCCGATGTGCCACGTTAACTACTGATGCCAAAAGTATTGGTGTCAGAACCAACAACGTCAACACTAAAGGTTGCTGTCTCTAAGCCAAGACTACAACTGAAGCCGACATGTCTGTCAGTGATGATAATGCTGATGCTTGAAGATTTGTGACCTGCCTCACCAGAAGCTGTGCAACATGAGGGCTGGTGAGGAGAATGGGAAAAATGTCAGAAAATAAGGGGGAGTAAGGAGGAGGTGCCTCTGTCCACCAAGGAACCAGAAGTGATGAAGCAAGAAATTTTCCCTGCTGAACCTTCAAGAAGACAATCATCTTCTCGTAGTCAATGTCCAGAGTGAGTGACTGGCTTCAGAATCACTTGACAGGCCTGGTAGATGATGGCATACAGTGAAGTGTCCTTCTTACCTCAGAATCAGAAGCTATCTTGTTAGGCCATCCTAGAAGAAGTTTCAATAATCCCTGATAAATCTGATAGTTTAGAGATATCACAAGAGACAGTAGTGGTGCATGCAGAGTAATCTTCTAACCCTAGGTTTATGGTGACAGGGGATGGAGAATTTTTTAGAACCATTTATCCTATCTCCCCTATGGTTCTCTTTTCTCTCTTTTTCCTTCCAGAATCCCTGTCTTTCTCTGCAGTTTTCAGATTTAGGAGACTCAAAAATGGAGATTCAGTAGAGCTAACCATATTCCCTTCAAATTTTTCAAAATTAATTTTTTTTTATCCCTAATAGTTGTCAGGTTAAATGACACACATACCACATTATTCCCACCTATGACAAACAAAAAGGGTTCTTAGCTTGAGGGAGAGTTTTGAAAACTGTAGCATCTGTGTGTAAACAGCAATTTGAATACAGGACAAATATGGAAACCAGTGAATTCTGATAAAACTGATGCAAGCTTCTCAAGCAGTAAAAGCAATATTTAGAGGAAATTGGCAGGCACAGCATTATAGGAAAAAGACTAGTGTAGTGTAGTGTAGTGTAGTAGCCTGGGAAAGGTTTGCATGTCAAGCTAACCTAAAGCCAATGGTTTCAATCCTACTGACTAATGAGGCCGGGCATTTTAATCCCAAACCTATTATTATTCTAAGCACTTTACAAAACTTTATTGATCTTCTTCAGTAAGGATCACTGTAACTGTAAATCAGTATTTTCATAATACCCAGTGTAGTAAAGGCCATCCAGGGAGGTGGGCCTCTGCAGGTCCTCTGTAGCAGTCTTGCTAGTAGCAGTCCTACTGCTTGACTGAGATTCTGACATGGACTGTAGACCAGGTTGCAGCTTGTAATATGTCCTGAGTGGAAGCATTTCTAAAGTATGCCAGATATGTGACTACTGCTGTAGTGTAATAAGCTCTAACTGGACGTGTACTTTTGGTTCATTTATAGGTTCATAGGTTGGTACTAGGCTATCGGCCCTAGGGCCTATACAAGCCTAGCCATAATAATTCCGTGGCTATTTCTTCCCACAATATTTACTTCCCTGGACCCCTGTCTGACGTGATCCCCGGGGTGAATTTCCTATCTCCCATCCTATCATCAAGGTTCCTTTTAAAGAGGGCCAAAGAGGCTCTCTGCTTGACATGTATGGGCAGTCTATTCCAGAGTCTGGGGAGTCTCTGGGTCAGGAACCTATCCCTCCAGCATGTTTTGTTCATTGTGATGACAAAGTTATCACAACAAAAGTCAATACATGCAAACCACTGTGACATGTTTTGCTTGGTAAACTGCAGGCATTTCTCCTTTTTCCTACGGACAAAGAAAAAGTGATCTGTGTTTCTAAAACAGTGAGTCTTGAATATGTAAGCTGCCTGTGAAGTTGGAGAGTGCATTAAACTAGAAGCTGAACAGACATGTTACAGGAAAGTGGAAGCTATCATAACACTGGATCTTCGTTATCACACACCAACACCTCCACTGCTAGGTTATCACACACCAGCACCTCCACTGCTAGATTATCACACACCAACACCTCCACTACTAGGTTATCTGCCTTCAGGACATGTTGGAGATGGCAGCTGCTTCAGCTAATTCAGCTCTCAGCAGTGCTCCAGCTACTCATTTCTCCCACAGTATATCTGTTTCCTGTCAGCCCCTTTGGTCCCCCCAATCATGATATGCTGGTGATGGGAAAAGCAACAGAAATAACTGGAGTATATGCTTCAGGCTTAGGTCTAGCAGATCTGTCTGGAAGCTAGGAAGTTATAATTTGGAGTGGAAACGTGGGCAGAATGTCAAGCAGGACAGATTGAGACAATGAAGGTCTAACATTAATGGAAGTACATAATGTCTGTATATTATGTTATCCCTCCATCCACTTTTAACTGATGGGACAGAATCCACAGCTGTTTATACTCCTGGGTGGTATCATGACTGGATACTCTTGAGGATGATTCACAGGAAGATCCAGATCTGAGTATCATATCCCGCTTTTAGTGCTTCGTACAGGTATGCATTTTTGACCATGCTGCTGCAGTACAAATGTCAATTGAGGAATTTTTGAAAAAGGCAATAGAATTTGATACTGACTTTGCAGAGTGTGCCAGTTTTGTTGTTGATGGAATAGATGCAGACTGATGGCCATCTGGGCAGAGTAATTAATAAAAGAGAAAAAGTTGATTGTCCTTGTGAAGGTCTTTAGTATGATATAGGAAAAAGCAAAGCTGTATTTGAGCAGCCAAGGAATGAAGTAGGCACTCGACTGTATTGGTGAGTTTGTGAAAAAAAAAACCTCTGGAAAGTGAATATTCCAGTTCAAGGCTGATTCAGAAGCATTCTGTGATAAAAAGCATGGAATAATTCTATCTTTGTGAAAAACTAGATGGATAGGGGATTCTGTTGCTGTGGCAACAAGGATCCAGTCTACATATCTGAAAACAAGGATCGTTTTCAACGTGAAACTGGCTGTTACTACTGACATGCACTTAATGAACACCTGGGGGGGCAGTGGTTATGACAGAATGACAACAATATTCAGAAATGGTAATGACTGGCTCCAAGCCAGAAACAAAGAAACCTTCTGGATGACTTTGCAATCTTTATGGGGAGGTAAGTATTCTGAAGGTCTACTAAGCGACCCAGTCTCCTACCTGTAAGCACACAAGGATTGATTGCACCATGACCATCTGGAACATTTTCTGTTTCATGTAATTTAGGTCACTAAGTCTAAAATGGACCCGAGGACCTTTGTTTTCTTTGGAATTAAAAAGAATCCGGAATAGATTTCAGACCCTCTCCAGTCTGGTGGGACCTCTTGGATGGCTCTTGTTTTTGAAGAAGCTGAAAAATCTGGTTCTGATGCTGCTGTCTTTTGTCAGGATGTCATGTCTGTGCAAAGCAGGGATGAATGCCTGAGAGTTTCTGGGAAAGGAATTGTTTAGCATCTGAATATGATGAGCTTCATCCACTTATTTTGTGTGATGACCAACCATTATTCCAGAAGAAACAGTCAACCCTCAATGATGTATGATACTGGGTACCTGTAGCTTCCTTTTTTTTGTTTATTTGTCTCTATCTGCTACCCATTCCGCATCTTCACATTCATCTTCATTTGTTATGTGTGTGTGTACATATATATATATATATATATATATATACATATATATATATGTATCTCTATCTAATATATATATATATATATATATATATATATATATATATATATAAATATAATTATAATATATATATATGTGTGTGTGTGTGTGTGTGTATATATATATATATATATATATATATATATATATATATATATATATATATATATATATACATACAAACATACATACATATCTGGATAGTTAAGAAACATGTAAAACATGATTACACTTGCTTTCTTTCTATACCTTTTATCTTGTTCAGCCTTGAGTTGGGCATTTGCTTTTTTATCTGCCATGTAGAACTGCGGTGAAAAAGTTATGAAAGAGCAGGTAGACAGCATATATTTCCTAGCCTGACTTGCACATGTAGCCTGCAACCTTCTACATTGGAAATGCTCCACAATCATTTCCAGTGCCTACATTTCAATTAATTTACCTTTGCACTCATTTTTTCCATAGACACATGGGTCTGGAAGAATTCATAAATGAGTTGGTCTCAAATTACAAACACACACAAAAATACAGAGAAAGTTCTCTACCATCAGTTACACAGATAGAAACAAAAGGTGGAGAAGTCTCCATCTGCATTTGCAAAAAGTGAAATTCCAGGTTGGCTAAACATGACAATGCCCTTGAGTTTATCTACATGCAAAATCACCACAGACAAAGTCCCATACCATATCCCAGCAAGCTGTAGGTCACCCTCTATGTTCCAAGAATCCCATAATCTGCACTTAAACCTACTTTAGACACTCACCATTAAACCAAATACCCTATTCATGAGAGACTTTAACTACCCCTCTATAGACTGGGAACTATACCCTGCCTCATATTGACAGGCACAACTATTCCTGGACTTTACTAACACAAATAGCCGTGACTAGATACTGTGCACACCCACCAGAGGTTCAAACATACGGGACCTGGTACTCACCAATATGGAAGAGGATCCCTCCCCAGTGTCACATCTTCATTGATGATGTTGAGCCACAAACCTGTCTCCTTCTAAATAAAAAATCAACTCCATAATCTCAGCAAACTCCATAACAGTTATGAGCTATTCCAAAGCAAACTACATCCTATGTGACAGTTTCTCAAAATTCAGTGCTTTCCCAACCCCAAGTTCACAGCAACCTATGTAGAATTGTTCACAGAGACCGTCTATGACCATGTAAATGGCAGTTTAGAGGCTGCTGTACCTATTAGAAGTAAGCCCAAAACAAACTCTGAAAACAAACTGCACTGGTGGAGCCCTAACCTTAACAGGGTTTGTAACAAAAGGAAAAAAAAAAGTCATCACTAAAATCAGAAAGAGCAACTCCCATAATGGTAAGAGATTTCTAATTAAAGTAAAAGAGATGTGATGATCCACCACTAGACTAGTAATCAAGGAGCCACAATCCTCACCACTGGAAACAGTGGGGGATGTACACTGGGAGGATGGCAGGTACACAGACAGTATTTCCAGTTGCAGCTCTCTGTATCAAGTGCAATTTCCCTTAAGATCACATAGAGACCACAGTCAGTCCGAGGCTGGTTTCTCCCTCTTTCTCCAGATCCCCAGTAAGACTTCCCACTGGCACAGCTAGAGAGTTGAGATCTCAGCCGAGTGGCCAAGCCAAGACCTCCAGCACCTTCTCTGTCCAACCAGTGTTTTGTGTCCCTGCCCAAGTAGCTGACACACACCCACGCACACACACAATTTGAGGTTTGATTTACACACACACACACACACACACACACACACACACACACACACACACACACACACACACACACACACCTCTGGGAAAGGCTGGCACAGGTTTACTAGCCATGCCCCCTTCTGCCCCAACTATAAAGTAGTTATCACTGCCACCAGCCAACTACTTGTCAGCTACTTTAAGGCCCTTAACAAAGGATGTCCAATCTTACTGTGTAATATTAATATTAATATTAATACAAACTGTAGTTTGACAAATAGCAAGGCTATTAGGAGTGGCCCACACAGTGTCATCAAATAAATGTTTAAGTACTCTTAAAACTTAAATATCTATAGACAGATTAGCCATAATGAAAGGTTTAAATATATTTAATAATAAATAATAAAAGAACAAGAAAATACACAGAGACAACAGAGTTCAAAGTCACAGGAAATATTACAACATTGCAGGACACTCTCAAATAAGTAAAAAAGATATCTACGCTAAGCTTTGCTTATTCCTGACTATATCTAAGAGAATTATACTATTTCCCAGAAACTTACTTCATCAGAGCAAAGCAGATAAGGTGAATGGTTCTTGTCAGGTCTAAGACAGAATACAGAATGCACTGTCTCTCTAGAAGACTTTTTAAATTAATATCCCAGATATTACTGCTGGGATACCTTGCAGAATGACATCATTCCTTGTCATCTAACTATCTCAGGTGAAATCCCCACCACTGGAATCTGGCAATATTTAGCATCTACTTGTGAAAATGCATAGACCTCAGGTCTTTGGGAGATGCTGGAAGTCATAAAACAATTGCATTCCTCCACATTTTAAGACAAGTAATTATTTCACCGTAAGGACAATATAGAAAACTTCTCAGCACAGACATTATGTCTCCAGCCTGGCCTAAAAAGTAATTTAATTTCAGCTATTTTTCTGAAGTTAACCTCTTGTGTTCCAGTTTCCACTATTACAATATATATACATTTAAACAGTTAAAATAGTGTATGCATATTTCTGTTCTATTCCAGCAGGACACACTGTGGATCAATTTTAAACACAAGCCTTTTGCAAATACACTTTTCAACACATGTATGTACATACCAGTTTGATATACACATGACATACAGTTCTAATACAGTTCTTATGCAGGCATCTTATATAGATCATGTTGATATTCACAAATGACAAATAATTATTTACAAAATTCCAGATAGCTGTGCTGGCAGTATCTCCCTTTGTCACCCCCCCTCCAAAGACTCAAGCTAGTTTTTCAAGTGACCTTTGAGAAATGTTGCTTGAGGGGGTTGAGCCTATCTGGGAATACATTACCCCATTCCCTGTCTTGAGAGTGCAGCTGCCTTTGCATTGCTGACCCTATTACAGTGTTGCACTGTCAAATCATATGCCTGCAACCCTAGACTCCACAGTAGTAACTTGGGATTTTTCTAGCTGGTTCCCTGTAGCCATAGATCCCCCCCATCTCCTCCTGCCTTCTGCTGCAAATACTTAGTACCCCTGTCATGCTAAGCTTTCATGTTGTTGACATGGTACAGTTTGTGTCCCTGCCTCACATCACTGACCTTCCTTACCACTTTTAAGGCTCCCTTCCAAGCTGTCTGCAGCTTGTAGTGTCGGACAGGAATGAGAACCATAACCTGCTGCCCTACAGCATACTCTCCATTCTCTACTCTCATTTCTGTCATACCAAATCTTTTTCTGCTGTTGGGCTTCTGCCAGCTTCTCCTGGTCCAAGCTCATGAGTTCCCTGAGCCTTGTCCTGTGTTTTAGGACATATGCCACAACAGACTCCTTGTGAGATTCACACTCCCCCTCCCACTCATCATGAATCAATTCTAGAGTCCAATCCAATGTCAAAAAGACATATCAAAAGCTTGGGACTCTCTACCGACACAAACATCTACACGGTGCATCAGCCCGTCTTTTCCTTGGCTCTTCTTTTCTATTACATTCTGTTTTATATGGTGCACCCCTCCTCACCAACATTCAGTCCGCTCAATAGTCCAAACTAGACTCATGCTACAACAAAGTTGCTAAGTTTGTAACTAATGCCTCCTACACATCCCACCACTGCATATCATTATGCAACCTAAAATGGCTTGAACTCCCCAACTATCTCACCTTTATCCAACTAAGTACAGCTCATAGACTCATTCATAATCCATCCATGTGGCCTGCTCTATCTTCTATACTTACTTTATACCATCCTAACAGACCACTCTGATCCAACAACCAACTGCTCGTAAATGTAGGAAAACCCAAACTTTTGGCTGACCAGATGCTTTACTCCTTTGCCATCACTAAACTTTGGAACTCCCACCCCTCTACACTTAGATCCACCCGCTCAGTAACTCTCTTCAAGACATCTTTGAAACAACACTTTGCCTCATCTTGGCTGTGCACATGTGCTAACACATCTCATATAACCTAACTTCAACCATCACAACTATTCTCACCCCCACTCTATTACTCTGGTATCCTCCTTTCACATCCACCTGTCTTTTTTACGTTCTCTGCCTCTCCATCCTGTCCACTTCCCTCTTCTACTAACCCTAGTTGTCCTACCATTGATCCCTCCTGTCTACTTTCTTCTCTTCCTAATCCTTATAGACCTACCATTGAACCAGGTGAGACATTCAGGTACTCTCGCAGCCTACCTTAATGTCATACCACCACTTATATCTGCAACAATATCCACTGATTTTGCTGACTCCTGCAACAGGACTCATATAGCCTATCACTCAGCTATTACACCTCCTAAATGTGTGAAAAGTTTAAGTATCTAATCTCTATTTAATTCCTATATCTGCTTTGCACCCACTGCATGAAGTGTCCTGTATAAAGTTTGCTAGCTGAAAACTACTCATATGGAATATTCTCATGTATATATCCTTGATTTGAGAATGATTACTCAAGTAAATCAAAGATACATACATGAGAACATTCCAAACGAGTAGTTTTCAGCTAGCAAAATTTATATAGGACACTTCATGCAGTGGGTGCAAAGCAGATATAGGAATTAATTAGAGATTATATACTTAAACTTTTCACGTGTTTAGGAGGTGTAATAGCTGAGTGATAGGCTACATGAGTCCTGTTGCTGGAATCAGCAAAGTCAGTGGATATTGTTGCAGATATAAGTGGTGGTATGACATTAAGGTAGGTTGCGAGAGTACCTAAATGTCTTGCCTGGTTCAATGGTAGGTCTGTAAGAATTTACTGTTTTGTGGATGGCTGCAGTGGTGCAGCGGTTAGCATTGTTGCCTCACAGCAAGAGGCTCTCCAATTCAGTCTTCGGCTGGGGTGTCTTCTGTATGGAGTCTGCATGTCCTCCCTGTGGTCATGTGGGTTTCCTCTGGGTGCTCCGGTTTCCTCCCACATCCCCAAAGACATGCTGCAAGTGGATTGGACACACTAAAATTGGCCCTAGGCATGAGTGCATGTGTGTGTGTGCCTTCGGTGGAGGGTTAGGCACCGGGCTGGCAACTCGACACCGTAAAACTCCACTGCCAATCATGAGCAAACAAGGTGATCCACTGTGGTGACCCCTAACCGGGAAAAGCTGAAAGAGAGAGAGAGAGATAGTCTTGTGTACTGTTTTGTATAAGCTGCCAATAATATGTACTAAAAGTCTTTATTAATGTAAATTCTGTATAGTATGTGAAACGTCTTATATGTGGAGCTTTTCTCCCTGGGACTCCACTGAAAATGGGCACTTCTGTCCCAGCTGGACCATCCTGGTAAACAAATGCAAACAAATAAATAGAGATCGCCTAACCCTATGCCCATACAGCAACTCAAAAGGTGAAAAACCTGTGGATTCTTGGGGCACCTCTCTGTAAGCAAACAACAGATGGGGCAAATATTTGTCCCACTCCCTCTTAAACTGGTCTGCAAATGCCCATAGCTTGGTGTTTAGTGTAAAGTTTAACCTGTCCACAAGACCATTAGTCGGAGGATGGTTGGGGGTGGTCTTTAGGTGCTTCACCCACAGTATTCCCACAGACAAGCCAGCAGGTCTGATGTGAAACTGGCACCTCTGTCAGTCAGTATTTCTTTTGGGAAGCCTACCCTACTGAAAATCTGTAACAAAGCATTTGCTACCTTTTCTGTCTCAATGGAGGACAGAACATCACCTCATGGTATCTGGTAGCATAATCTACTACCACTAGGATATACTTCTTCCCTGTGGATTTTGGGGTACTTAGAGGCCCCACAATATCCATAGCTACCATTTGAAATAGCTCCTCAATCACAGGCAAAGGCATCAAAGGAGCTTTCACCTTGTCTACCTTTTGGCACTGCTCACAGGTCCTGCAGTACCCTGTTACATGCCTGGAAATCAAAGGCCAGTAAAAGTTCTGCATAATATGTCTCTTGGTACACTTTATGCCCATAGGACCTGCAAATGGAATGTCATGGGCTATGGCTAGAAATGCCAGACTGTAGGCTCTGGGCACTACCAACTGCTGTATTACTTCACCCTCTAGCCCTCCCTCAGGGGTCCACTCTCTATACAGTGACCCTTTGTCCCAGTACACAGAGTCTCCCTTTCCTTCAGAATCAGGTGCCTCCCTGGCTACCTCCCTCAAGTCCTGTAATGTAGGGTCTGAGAGCTGAGCCTGTTTGAACCCTCTCTTTCATAACCTTTCCCAGCTCCCCTTCCACAGGAAGTCTGGTATCCTGTGACAGCGGTGCCTCACTGCCAGCCTGGGTACTACTACTCACTTCTGCCCTTGCAGTTACTCTGTCCAAGGGAACATCAGTACCCACAAGCACCTGTGATTCACCTTCAGTCTCACTGCTACAGGTTAGCTCCCTGTCTGAAGTAACCACCTAACCAGTCCTGGCTTCAAGTATGTGGTCTGTCGGGGTTCCCCCCAGGCTACCAGACCCACATGGTTGTCTCCAACCCTGCCTGCATGTAACTGCATGCACACAAGGTACTGCATTATCATAATCATTCCATATTGGGACATCTGCAGGGATATCCTCAAACACACCTACTTGCTTGCTTCCTTTTCCACCCTCCCCATCAAGGTGAACCCTAGCCAAAGGTATTTGGAATGGCGTCCCACCTAAAGCTCTGACTGGAGTAGACTGCCCAAGCAAGTAGTGCTCCTCTTTAACCATTAGAGGGTTAACAATGGTTAGGTCATAGGCAATGTCTCTTAGTAGTGGCCTGTTTTCCCATCTACTAAGATAAGATATAACCTCTTGTGGTAGTGTGGTACCCTTGTTGTCTCCAGACAACTTACTGCTGGCATTCTGTCATTCCCACTTACTGCCCCCCCCCATTTTTTGTTCCCCACCTTGCTTCCAGCCGGTTACATTTAAAACATTTAACCTTCGATCCTGGCCATGTACCTGAACTATTGGCTTCCTCTGTTATTGGCGGAATCTGTTGGGGTGGTTTAGGCTGCCCACCATGGGTTCCCTTAGACCCATGTGCAGCACTGGGTATCCCTTTCCTGTGCATTAATCACTGCTTGATAGATATATGTCTCCCTTTTCCCCCAACTCATCTACGGTATTGCATTCCCTATCTGCCAACCAGATTCTTATGCCCTCAGGCAAAGTGCTAAGGGTTTGTTCCCTCATCAAAAGGTCTGCCACCTTTTGAAAAGTGGTGGTCTGACACCCACTCACCCACCTATGAAAATAAGTGCTTAACTCAGCAACATAATCACACACACTTTCATCTGCCTTGCATCTATGCTCAAGAAACTTTTTTTCTGTAAGCTTCAGGTATTAACTTAAAGCATTCTAATAAACAATTTTTAACAGTATTATAATTTTAAGCAATCAGCATCAGACAATTTAGAAATAGCAATTACAGCTTTACCATGGAGTAAGGGGGTCAGGAACTGTACCCGTACATACCCTTTCAAACATATGAATAAAACTATCAAAACTATCACCTTCTGTAAACTGTGGAAGAAATTTATTGACCTTTATTGCTTCTGGGGTTCAGTTATTCCCTTCCCCATGACCTCCATGACCCTAGTGAAGAGTCAGCATCTCCTTTTCATGTTGCCTCTGCCTCTCATTTTCTTCGGCTTCTAGAAGTCTCAGTCTCTGTACTGCTTCTAGTTCCATTTGTTTCTGTTTCTCCTTTTCTTCAGCCTCCAAATGCCACAGTTTCTCATTTTCTTCAGCCTCTAAATGCCGCAGTCTTCTCTGCTGATTCTATTTCCAACCATTTGACTTCCAGTTTAGGTCTCTAACTCCAGACAGATTTTTAAGTCCTCTGTGGAAAGGTTGAACTGTCCATTTTCTGAGAGTTGTGTATCCCCAAAGCCAGTCTGGTTGTCCTCCTGGTTACTGGTCTGTGATGCAGCTGTGACTAAGGCTGCAATAATTTCTGCTTTAGTCAGGTTGGCATGCACCAGTTCTTTGTCTTGGCACATCTCAACCAACTGGCTCCTTGTCAGCTTGCCATACTCCTCTGCTGACATCCTTGCCTGCTCTCCCTGACTGACTAAGCTAACCAAAAATAAATTAAACTATTGTGATATGAAACTCTGAATGTCTACTATGTGGCTGCTTGAGAGTAAAAACACCTTCTTTAGTGACCACTGTTTACAGGCTACAGAGGTTCAGTATCTACACCACTGAATCCCAATGTGTAATGTGGTGATCCCACCACTTCTTCTTCTTTCGGCTTTTTCCCGGTTAGGGGTTGCCACAGCAGATCATCTGTCTGCTCATGATTGGCAGTGGTGTTTTATGGTGTCGAGTTGCCAGCCCAACGCCCAACCTTCCACAGAAGGCACACACACGCACACACTCACAACTAGGGCCAATTTAGAGTGTCCAATCCACCTACTGCATGTCTTTGGGATGTGGGAGGAAACTGGTGATCCCACCACTGCCAACCAATAAATGTGACACCCCCACCACTGGACCAGTAATCAAGGAACCTCAATCCACTGGCACCAGTGGGGGATGTACACTGGGAGGATGATGGCTACACACACAATATTTTCAGATGCAGCTCTCTGCATCAAGTGCAATTTCCCTTAAGAGCACACAGAGACTACAGTCAGTCCGGGACTGGTTTCTCTCTCTTTCTCCAGATCCCCAATAAGACTTCTCACTGGTACAGCTATAGAGTTGAGATCTCGACTGAGTGGTCAAGCCAAGACCTTCAGCAACCTTTCTGTCCAACCAGTGCTTCATGTCCCTCCCCAAGTAGCTGACACACACACACATACACACACACACACACACACACACACACACACACACACACACACACACACACACACACACACACACACACACACCTGGGAAGGGCTTGTACATGTTTACTAGCTATGCCCTATTCTGCCCAGACTATAAGGTAGTTATCACTGCCACTGGCCAACTCCTTGTCATCTACTTTAAGGCTCTTAACAAAGAGTGTCCAATCTTACTGTGTAATACTAATATTAATACAAATGTTACTTTGACCAAGAGCAAGACTATTAGGAGTGGCCCATGCAGTGTTACCAAATAAATATGCAAGTACTTTCAAAACTTAAATATCTCTAGGCAGAGCAGCCACAATAAAAGGTTTAAATATATTTAATAATAAATAATAAAATAAGAAAATACATAGTATATATTCACATTGACATCAGAGTTCAAAATCACAGGAAATATTTAAAACAACATTGTAGGACACACTCAAATAAATAAAGAAAAATATCTAAGCTAAGATTTTCTGTATTCCTGACTATATCTAAGAGAATTATATTATTTCCTAGAAACTTGCTTATTAAGAGCAAGGCAGATGTGGTGAATGTTTCTTGTCAGGTCCAAGACTGAATACAGAATGCACTGTCTCTCTAGAAGACTTTTAAAATTAATATCTGAAATATTACTTCTGGGATAGCTTGCAGAATGACCTCATTTCTTGTCATCTGAATCTATCCCAGGTAATCCCTCCACTGCTGGAATCTGGCAATATTTAGCATCCACCTGTGAAAATTCATAGACCTCAGATCTTTGGCAGATGCTGAAAGTCATAAAACAATTACATTCCTCTACATTTTAGGACTAGTAATTATATCACCCCAAGGACAATACAGAAAACGTCTCAGCGCAGACATTATGTCTCTCACCTGGCCTATAAAGTAATTTATTTTCAGCTATTTTTTCTAATAACCTCCTGTGTTCCAGTTTCCACTGTTAAAGGATACACATTTAAACAGGTACAATAGTGCATGTACATTTCTGTTCTCTTCCGGCAGGGAAAACTGTGGATCTATTTTAAACACAAGCCTTTTGCAAATACCCTTTTCAACACACATGTCCATACAAACCAGTTTGATATACACATGGTATACAGTTCTAATACAGTTATAACAGAAGCATCTTATATAGATCATGTTGATATTCACAAATAACATATAATTATTTACAAAATTCCAGATAGCTGTGCTGGCAGTTTCTCCCTTTGTCACAAGAGAAATTAAGAGGACTAATTAAGTCCAAAAAGGCCAATTATGAGGTCAAGATAGCCTCATGGGCTAAAGGCAACCACAAGGCCTTCAACAGCTATGTCCATAACCTCAAAGGCAGCACACAGTAGTGTGCTGAACTTGTGGTCAATGGTACCACCTTCACTGAGCAGAGCGACATAGCAAATCTACTGGCTGACAAATGTTGCTCAAATTTCACCCCCCAGCTCCCCACATGAAATACTTGCTAGAATACCCTCCCACAACTATTAGCAGGTTCTGGAGGCACATGCTAAGGCCAAAAATACAGCCTTTTTGGGCCCAGACAATATTCCAGGATGCCTCCTGAATAACCTGAAACATTATGTGTCAGAACCACTGGAGACACTGATCAGCTATAGCCTCAAAACAGTTTTGTACCATGAGAATGGAGGACTAAAACTGTTATCCTACTTCACAAGGGTAGACCACCAACCAACCCCAGAAACTACAGACCTGTTAGCCTGACTAGTCTTATAAGCAAAACCATGAAACAAATTATCATAGAAATTATAACAAAGATATAGGTAACCTTCAGACACTCCATCCAAAACAGTATGGATTTGCCAAGGGAAGGTCATGCCTACTAAGTCTGGTGGACTTCTTTGAAAAGGTCACCAGGGTAATGGATAAGGGGAAAATGGTGTATACCATCTACCAGGACCTGGCTAAGGCATTCAGTACAATGCCCTATTCTGGTATACTTGACAAACTCACTAAATTGGGCATAAATACCTAAATAACTTGTGGGATTGCCAGCTGGCTTACAGACAGGAGCCAGGAAGTCAGAATTGATGAGACAACCTCCACTAAGAGAACTGTCACCAGTGGGGTACCTCAGTGCTTTGTGCTGGCTCCGCTCCTATTTGGCATCTACTTCTCAGAGAGAAAGTCTAATGTCAAGGGCCTTTGGCTGACCAAGTTCACAGATGAGTCCAAATTGGGAGCTATCATCGATTCCCCCATGACACAAACTTACAAGAGGGACTAACACAGACAACCGACTGGTGCCAAAGTCATGAATTAAATCTCAATGCCAAGAAATGTGTTACAGTGCCTTTTGGGAAAACAGCCACCTAGGCTAATTACTCCAGTGGTAAGACACCCCTAAGAGCTGACCTGGTAGACAGTAATCTAGCCTTTGATGAACATGTGGCTAAGTTAGTGAGAAAATCATTCTATTTCACCCAATTTGAAAGTAAGGGCATGGCATCCAGGTCCAAGAAAGTCATTGTGCCACTTTATTTGACCCTTATCAGACCCATTCTTGAGTATAATGCCCCCTTTTGCATGTAGCTGACCAGACATATGCAACATGCCCACAAAGGTTTCTTACCAGGAAAATCCAGGATAGAAACGCATTGTCCTATACAGATCACCTTAAAACCCTATCTCTATAGTCAGTCTTTTGCAGTCACTGAGTGTTGATCTGTGTCTGGCACTGGAAGTACCCTTTGACTTAACTTTCTGTATGAAACAAATAAGAGAATTATAGGTCCAAAACCAATAATTGACTTGTCATAAATTCTTTAAAAAGGCCTAAATTTGTTGTTATATTAATCACAATGCTATTTTCCTGTGACAGAGACTATATATCCTCGTATCCAGCTCTGATGACCTTTTTCACATCTGTAAAATGAACAGCATCAGAACCACTTGATCCAAATATTTAAATTTTGCTTACAACATAAATAGGACATGTTGGCGAGACAGATATGTGTCTCAGAGGATACCACACTCTCTGGAATAGGTTCCCCATCCATGTGAAACAGAGTCCATCCCTAACCTTATTTATGTGTAACCCTGACAATGGATGGGAAATTGGAAATTCACCCCAGGTCTGTCCCCCATGTCTCTGATAGACAGAGGCAGACAGTAACTATGCCCAAACTAATTACCCCCCACCTAACCTTTAGAAACTATGAACCTTAAGCACTGTTAGAGTCATACAAGTGAAAGGACAAGATTAGCTCATATTTGGGACTTGAATTCCAGACCTCCAGTATAATGTGCTTGTGTCCCTGACTCTGGAACAAGTGTCTCCCTTAAGAGTTGTAGCCTTTCGGCTAGGAAAACACCAGACAAGTGACTAAGGTCAAATTGCAAACACACACACAGTCAGCTCTCTGCTTAGGCACTGTTAGAGTTACAGAAGTGAAAGAGAAATAGTAACTCTTTTCTGGGACTCAAACACAAGACCTTCAGCATTCCATGATGGTGTCACTGCCATTGGACAAGCTAGAGCCTGTGGACAAATAAGTGCTGAGTTTTCTCTTAAGAGGGTTGATGAGTTTCAGAACAATTTATTCAAGACCTGATACTGAATAACAAAGTTACTAAAAGCCACTTTCAGTGAATTGGAAAGTAAGGCCCCCTTGCACCCCCACATTTAGTGGAAGATTACACCCCACCAAATATATAGTAGTTCCGTGGTCACACAACAGTGAAGAGAGAGAGAGAGAGAATTAAAGGCTTCTAAAATGGGAAATACTGTGTTCATTAATATCCCAGTCTGCCTCTAACTTTTGTTTTCTGGGCTGAGATCCAATTTTGTCTGGTAACTAGTGAGTGCAAGTGGAACAGTATTCTTAGGAAGCCATTAAACAAAAAAAAGATGCAGTCTCTGTCACAGGAAAAGAGCATTGTGATTAACAGCTAATGTTGGCCTTTTTAAAGAATTTATGACAGGTCAACTATTGTTTTTGAAGCTATAATTCTCTTGTTTCATACAGAAAGTTAAGTCAAAAGGTACTTCCAGTGCTGTAATGGATTGTGCTATTTTTTCTTTTTTAATGACCTCTTTCTGCTAGAACTAAACAACAGATTGCTAGACTCAAGGTTCATCCATTGTTTTAATATCCATAAAAGGAGAGTACTTCAGTGGGAGTGTTTATACATGCAGAACTACCAAAATTGAGGACAAAGAAAGGAAGAGGGTGAGGCTAAGGAGGCAACAAAGGTAGGGGAGGCTGCAAGGCTGACAAAGCTAGGTGGCAAAGGATGGAGAAGGGAGAAAGAAAAGCTAGAACAAAGTAGGAAGAAGGTAAAGTCATAAGGAAGCAGAAGTATCATAAATCATGCACAAAACTCATGGAAAGATGAGGTGTTTCCAGCAGATGTGACAGGAGCAGGGATGCAGGACTTGGAGTGTAGTTTGCTAGCTCAATGGGAGAGCTTATATGGCATAAGCAGTAGGAGCTTGAGTGTACATGCCAACCATTTTGGATGCTTATTTTGCAAATGTAGGAAATGCTCTGGAAGACAGAATGCGTATACAGTCCCTATCTCTCGCTCTGTCACAGAATCATTTCTTTTCTGTTTTTTTCCCTCCCTACAGCTAACCTTCAGTTCCCCCAGGACCTCTCCTCATCCACCAGGCCTCTCAGGTGCACCTACCTCCCCCAACTTACCCTGACACATGGTCAAGGTCAGTGAGTTTCCTGGTGGATCATCTTATGGCTGCTGAGGAGTGCTTTGTCTTTATGTCCTAACATACTTACATGACATGTACCCTTTGCCTTCCAGGTATGGCTGTGCAGTGAGGACAGACAATGCTCCCTGCCTATTAACTTTTGAAAATGCCCCTGCATTTCCACAGCCTCTGCCAGGGATTGACCATGAAGTGCACCCAAATGCATGCTCATCCTTCCCTGCCAGTGCTTCACGCCTGATCTCCTTATTAAACTCAGGTTCCTTGGGCCACAGTGAAGTCTTTATCCCTCTATTCCATGGCATTGGCCTGAGTGATATATTTTCTTGAACAGGAAAAAGTAAAGAGATGGTGCAGCAGTGTTATATAAAAGACAGCACATTAGAATTAGGTCTAGGAAGTCATAGAAATGATTGTTATACTGTACTTACTTTATGGCTGTTATCTTTCATGAACGAGACATACAGGTTGGGGTAGGGATTAGGTATGGTTGCTCTGTGCTGAATGTTTTGTAAACTTAAGGCCCAGCAGAAATATTTACACTGGACATCAGAAACATTAAATGTAATACGTGTATATGTTATCAGGTATGAGAGAAAGTCCATTTAAGACCCTGTTCAACCATGACCAAAGCCACAATTGCAAGGATAAATGCATTATCCTGAAGCTTGACATAGCACTATGACTGACAGATTCACTTCCCTGCAGAGAGCAAATAATGGGCTTGTTGGAGCAGGGTCTGCTAAGCTTTTATTTTTTTAGTTTGTTTACTCCAGTAATATATTGATCTCAGTAGACCGTTTGCAGGTACAGCCCAGGTTTTGCAGGCTGTGCAAAAATCTCCTCAGGGTGCACACAACTTAAATGTGTATTCAAATACTCTTGGACATCTTGTGGATGTTGACAGCCAGGATTTAAATATTTAAAAAATTGAACCAGTAGTATCAAAAGAAGGACAAGTCAGATTGCCCTGAATAAGAAAGAAGATAATGCGCACAGAGATGAGGGAAACTTATTCCAGAATAAGATCACTGGGTTCTCTTTTGGGGAAGTCTCCTGACAGAATGCAGCTAGGACTTCTCCGAGGTTAACTGACACTGTCACTTACCAATGACTTGGATTTACAGAACTTTTAGGGCAAAGGGTTACAGGGCTATCCTGATATAGCGGCAACTGCAGCAGTAATTTGTGTCTTTTATATAGTCTTCAGTGTGTTCTCGGGGGCACCCAATGCATTCATTTGCAGCAGCCTGGGATCCATGGAACTAGGTGGGCACAGGCTGGATAGTGGTTAACAAGTCTAGGGAGAGTTGTGGCTGTTTGCTTACTTCATTTTTCCAAATATTTCAGGTTTTTCCATTAAGCTTGTTCTCTCCACAAAACTTGAGGGACTTTTGTCTCATACATCAACTGTCCTACCCTCTTGTGTCATCATTTAATTTTGATTTTATCAGGTTAGATTCCCAGATTCAGTCCACATCTCTGAATGAAAGTGTTATGACTGAACCTTCAGGTGATCCCTGGTTGCCAACATTAGATAGTAAGTAAGCACACTACCAGCTCTCCCGCTCTCTTCTGGATTTCCACTGCAATTGCCATTTTTTTTCTATTATTTTCATGGGTTGCTCTGGCAATTATTTTTTTTTGCTTTTAATATCATCATATAGTACAGACAGTGTTTGTTGAATCTACTGGGAACTGAGAAGTATTCAGATACTGAATTGATCAGGAGAGTAATGATTTGGGGATGATGATCTACTCAAAATGGCAGCCATACTGTAGTATACATAGATTATGTAAAATAATTTCAATCATCTTATCCAAAGAGCTAATGGAATGCAGTGTGGAAACTTCAAAGAACAACACTAAGGTGTGCTTCTCTGACCTCTGTTTACCTTGAATTGTGAATGAACACAAGCACATACTCATTCTGAAAAAGAAAAGTTTTAACCTTCCAACTCCAGTCTAGAGCACATTTTCTTTTGTTTATTCAGTATCATTCCTGAAATGTTGGATGTATTTCCCACATTGTCTACTCCCATTCTTCAGCACACTGATGTTGGCCTAATGTATACATACCCCATGGGCAGATCAATAATAGAAGTTTCTGTTCAAGATATTAAAACATATTTAAGTCATGAGGCTTCATATGCTAAAGTAAATGCATATTCATAAGATTGTCTGATTTCAATATTTTTGTTCTGAATTTTCAGTATGTTTGTCATGGCCTGTCCTATTTCTCCTGGCCTTGATTTTTTAACACCTTTTATAAAATCAGATTTCATATCTGTTAGGAATTTGGACACACAAACACACACACACACACACACACACACACACACACACACACACACACACACACTTGATAGATGTGAAGAATTTCAGATTTTCTTTATTTTTATGACAGACTGTACATGTGATTTGCAGGACTGTGCAATTTTTTTTTATTTTAATCCAAAAGGAAACTCCTTACTGGCTGTGGGAAACCATATTTGCAGCAGAATGTAAGGCTTCCTTTTGCTTATGAAATGTAGTCATATACATATCTGCAGCAAAATACTGAAAGTTACCAAACCTATAGGTGTGCATTTATAGATACGTTTAGGCTACTGAGTCTTGTGGCCATTTACTCCTTGCCTGTTTCTCCTCACTCCACACCTTCTTTCTCTGGGAAGGCCATACCAGTCAATCTTAGAGTAAATTTGTGGAGGCTCATCCATTCATATAGGTTATGTTTAAAGGAGGATAATGCATTGCACTGCATTACATGTAGGGTAAGTTTATTCCAGATTCTTGGAAGGCACAAAGTTATATACCTGTCCCTTCAACATGTTTTATTTATCTGTTGATGAAGAATTTGATCCCCGGTTCTAGTACTGGTGGAGCCATTGGCCTTGCAGAGATATAGGAGAAACAGGACAGTCGGGTCTCTAAATTCATAGTAAATGAAACAGAAATCTCCCCTCAAATGTCTATAAGACACTGATCAAATGGATAAGAGGTAACAGCCTCTCTTGATAGCCTAGGGACTTTAAACCTTTGATCTTTATTGGTTAGGGCCCTTTGAGCCTTTATAGTTGTTTGATATATTTAGGAGATAAATCCCAAGGGGGGATGGGGAGCCTTATTCAATAATTGGTCTTTCAATGTTGAGTATAAGGGCTTTACCTCTTTAAATGTTGATGATCCTCTTTTGACAATTAGCAGTGCTAAATAAAAGGATTTCCTGACATCCATTGCCACATGATGGTCAAAAGGGAAAGGATTATCTACTGAAGTTCCTAGGTCCTTGACAACATTTTGTTTTATAGTGGTGTGTTACCCATATAGTATGATGATGGGAAGGATTTTCTGTCAAAAGTGATGATACTACATTTTTTAGCATATAGTTTGAGCTTGTTTTTAATACCCAGAATTTACTTTGAAGGATTTGGGTGTCAGACGATGAGTTAACAACAACCCTCCATTTGCAGTTCTCTGCATACTTTGTAAGCCAAGTGCCTTGGTTCTCTTCTTGGACATCTGAGAAATGTATGCTAAAAAGAAATGGTCTCAGACCAAGCCCTGAGTAACACTGATGATCACTTTCATACTTTCTTATGCAGTGCCTGTAACATGTACTATGTGGATTCTGTCTTTTAGGCAGTTTGTTTTCTATCTTAAAACAGGTGGATTGATTTTTAAAGCATTTAGCTTCTTTATGATGCCAGCATGAGTAATAGGCCTTGGCCAAGTCAAGATATGCTGTGTGTACCACATTGCCACTGTCTAGAGCCTCTGTAAAGAAAATACCACATTCAGTAGACTGAATGTAGAATTTACAAAGTCAAGCTAGTGGGGGTTAAGTCTGATAAGATTCTTGATACTGTAGTTTCATTTATAGTACATTCCATGGTTTTGCAGATTATGCTTGTAAATTCACATTGAATTTGCAAGATACATCTTCAAATTTTTTTTAAATTATATTCACCCAGAACTTAAAATTCAATATATTATGTCACTTGTCACTGAAGATTTTTTTTTTTTGTGGGGGATGCTAAAAAGACATGTAATATAGCTGTCTGTATGACACTATATATATGTGTGTATCTCAGTTTCTGTATGGACACTAACTTTCTTGTCATTGTTGATCGGAAATTTTTGCATTAAACCAGGCTCTGGCTGTGTGTATTTTGTTTTGATGTAGTTCACAGTATTAACACATTCTAGACAATCATTTTATCAGGTGTATTGAATTGCTGTAATTGTTCTACAAAAGCATTTTACTTTTGGTAGCAAGAAGCAGTTTTTATAACTGGGGCTGTTTCTCAGAAGTTCTTGGAAAAAAAGTAGTCTCAGCAATGCATTTACAGTTTGCACTGCCATCCAACTAAATTCTAGCAAGGCCAGATTTTAAAAAGCTATTGAACAGAATGCAGTATGTGTGCCTCAGATGAAAGCATTCTTCCTGAAAACTTACTTTTGGTAGTGTAGCAGAATACGCATATGATGAAAGCCATGGTGGTGCAGCGGTAGCGTTGTCGCCTCACAGCAAGAGGTTCTCCCGTTCGATTCTCGGCTGGAACGCCTTCTGTGTGGAGTCTGCATGTCCTCCCCATGGTCGAGTGGCTTTCGAAAGACATGCGTAAATGGGCATGCCTTTGTTGAAGGTTGGGCATCGAGCTGGCACCTCGGCACCATAAAAATCTACGGCCAATCATTAGCGGACCGGAGTTCCGCTGTGGCGACCCCTAACCGGAAAAAGCCGAAAGAAGAACAACAAACAGCAGAATACACATATAATCATCATTAGGAACAAACATAGTGCCAGGGGAAATGAGCCATACATCCCAACTCTGCGAATGCTGGCACAGCTGCAGTGGTATAGCCAGAAATTAAAATTGTATACTAAAACCTAATTTGCTGCCCCCACAACCGCTTACCATTTTAAAATGTATTCAACCCTGAAAATACTAACCCTTGTCAGATATTAAGGGGACACATTATTATCAACATTCTATGCTTTTTGAGTGTTGAAGTTTCCAAGAGATGCTCAAAAAAGTACTCATTTGAGTACACTGAGTATTCCTAGCAACACCCTTGTGCAGTGGTGCACAATAAGCACAGTGTACTGTAACTCCTGATTTCCATTTGAAGATGGTGTCATTTGTCAGTATTCATAAGTCATATGAGCTGCCCAGTGCACATATACATTTTTGTAGAACAACTGATGTGAAGCAAACTGCCAGTGATAAGACAAGCATATAGAGTATGATAAGCTTAAATGTGTTATTCCTAAAATGCATAACAAATCTCTTGGACAAAGTAAGGCTATGATCGTAGGAATATGGTAACAAAGGGGAACTATGTTTATTATTGTGGAAAATATGTTCCACTCTTTATCTTTTTATGCATCTCTGTGGGCCAGGCAGACAAGTATACATTCTGAACTTGTTGTCAGTGGTTAAGAGGACATCAGGGAAGAACTCTGTTGGTAGCCGTGTGCTGTCTGTTTGATGCATCTCATTCCTTTTATTCAAATTCACAGAGACAGTATAATCTGTAACTGTGGGCTTTCACTTGTGATCTTCTAGTGGATATTCTAATGTAGTGTGTTGAGACTGGTACATATTTTCTGATAGTCTTCCCAAACATTTGTTAGGGACACAGTATTTAATGGTAGATACTTGAGGGCACATAATCACTGCATGGGGTTCCAAAGTTGTTTATTTCCATTCCTTTTAGATAAACTGTAGATCTTGTTTAAATACTAATCCATTTTTTTATTTTTCCAAGCTCCTCATAGTAACTTCCTCATGTCAGTCCTGTGTTCTTGAGTTCTTTTATAGCTTTGGAAAGGCATCTTTTCTCCCTTTTTTGCCTCTGTTGTCTGTTGATCATCAGCCTCCTCATAGTGATTTGGCCTGTTTGTTCCCTAATCCCCAGAGCGAGGATCAGCCAGGAAAAACCATCATTCATACAGCCATCAGGGGGTGGTTTGAGATTTTTATGCTCTGCTTGTGGAAATATCAGGGAAGTGATGTGCAGTGGGCTACAGCGAGGGGTGTCTCCTCACTTCCACAAGGTGCAATGCCCCCCACCTATCCTTACTTATATGTGCTAACCATAACCTTGGCCATAACCCCAACTCTAACCAGATGTATTACTTTCTGAAGAACCCTTTCTCTGATGCTACAACTATACATAAAAAGAGTTTCTGCTGATAGTGTTATTTTTGTAAATGATTTTGTTTGTTTGTTTCTTTATTTTTTGGATGTGTGCTTGTAATGGTCTGTAGGCTTTGTGATTTTATGTTCGGGGACTGTTTTCAACATTGAAACAGCACTGAAATGGTGCTTTGGAATGTTTTTTGACAATTTTATATATATATATATATATATATATATATATATATATATATATATACACATACACACATTTATGCACACACACACACACACACACACACACACACACACATGTTCGTGCGTGTGTGTGTGACAGAGAGAATTGTACAGCAGTAAGAGAGAAACTTTCCCATTGTTTAGAAGAATATAGCTAGTTTTCCTTTTTTTATTAATATTTTTTATTAGGTTTTCCATAAAGATAAATATTAACAATAGAAACAATAAACAGTATGAATGAGCAAAAATTATGGTAATAAAAATCAAACAAAAAAATATATACAAAGTCCATAACAGATACAATTTCATGGATGTTTTACATTTTATCCAAAAGTTTTCTAAGATTTAACCATAATAAATTTTTGTAATATTTGTAGTTTTTGAGACAATAATTTTCATTTCCCTATTACAATCTTAGCTAATGAAATGAAGTCTTTAAAAGAGAGGTCTTCTTTACTCTGCCAATTTAGAGTGATACTCTTCCTTGCGATTGCAAGAAGAGACCAGAGAAGATGTACTTGAATTCTTGGAATACAAGTTGGTGTTGGTGCATTAAATAACAACAAAGAATCTGATAATTCACATTTGTCCAACCACAAAGCTTTAATGAAACTCTTAAAGTCAGACCAGAAAGTGCTTACTATTTTACAATTCAAGAACATATGAACCCAGTCTGCATCTAATCTTTCCCCACATCTCCGGCATTCAATAATATCTTTATTTGCTATCAAGGCAACTTTGTGAGGTGTGAAAAAGCTCCTATGTATATACTTCCAAGTAAAGATTTTCCAGGAAGAAGAAGTTGTATTATTAATAGACTTAAATATTAGAGCTTTTTAATTTTCAGAGAAGCCATTTCTATTAACTTTTGTTGAAAAGTTCCATAAGGATTCATATTGGATTTAAAGATCAGCTCTTAGAATTTTATAAATCCTTGACAAATATATATTATTATTGTTATTCAATGTATTTAGTTCACAAAAAATGTATTTTATTTTATTTATTTGATTTTACATTTGTTGACCGGGCTAGTCTAACTGGATATATGTCAATTTTCAGTAGAGGCCCGGAGAGATAAGCTCCATGAAAACAAAAACAAAATCATATATACAAAAATTCATATATACAATGATTCCTAAAAAAATGGTTAATATTTTAGGTAATACACTTATATTTGAATTCCAAAACATTTTTAATTCATTAGAAATATATTTTCTTTCATTTCTTTTATTTTATGTGTATTAAAAGAGTCTAGACATCCTTTTGTACAAGCAATAGGAAATATTGTAAATGATAAATTCCTTTTCCACTAAATATTTTTTTATTATTTCAAATAAGATGTCTTAAACATTACATGAAATAAAGATAAATAACATATTTACAATTCTAAAACATTACTAACTTCAAACCATTATATAACTATTTACATTGGTGTCTATGCAAATAACATTGAAATTCTATATTATATAGTTAGAAACATAAGATGATATATCTTCTTCGATCTTTTCGAGTATTTCCAGTACTTTCATCCAAGAGTAATAGTAAGAAGTTGATCTTTTAGTTCTGTTCTTCACTGTTAATATTTCCATGTGAGCAACTGTTGTTGTTAAGGTCTCAAATTCCTTGAACATAGGCAAAGCCTCATTTTTCCAGTGTATAGTTATGATTTTACATGAAATTGCCAATAGTGACCATAGGATTTTAGTGTCTTTTTTTGGTACACAGTTTGGAATAGGAGAGTTGAATAAAATTAAAGACTTTGTTAATTGAAAATTATCATTATAAACAGTCTGAAAAAATAGTTAATGGATTTCCAGTACATATTGAGACATATACATTCATAAAAAACATGCTGCCAATCTGCTTTTATCTTGGTATGGCATCTCCAACATTGATCTTCAATAGAATACATTTTGGCTAACCTATGTGATGTATAGAAACTTCTGTGTAGATATCTCCAAGTGAATAATTGCCAGTATTTTGATAATGTAGAAAATTTGGAAGATTTTAGAATATTACTTTTTTCTTCTTTAACTGGAGGATGGTTGTTTATTAAAGTATAATAATCCCAGTATGATTTTTCATGATAGTTTTTTGTTTTTTTAACAATTTTATAGATATTAAACAAATAACCTGTACCCTGATAAGGCTGTTTTGTGATAAGAATAAGGTATTCAATGAGTTTTGGAGCTTCATGTCTAACTGAAGGTTGCATTTGTTCTATTTTATTTATAAGAAAATGCCTTAGATTTTGTAAAAATAGCCAATTGTCTTTATTTATATTATAATTATAAATTATCTGTTCCTTTGTTAGAATGTTCCCTTTCTCTATAAATTGATGCCAAAAGAGCAATGTTTCTTCTTTAAGTATATTTATTTTAGTTATTTGGAATGTATCTAGAATATTTGGTGTAAAAGCTATAGGGAAAATAAGAAAAATCCAAGAATTAATATTTGGTATTTTGTTTATATATGTTTTGAACACTGAAAGTGTAGAGCTTACATAGTTTGATGGCAATTTTTTAATATTATTCTTTTTCCCTAAAAAATAATCTTTTAACATCCATATAAGGGGTGATGGTATTACTGTTAAGTTGTCTTGTATGTGATTATAATTGATTTCTATGTAAATCTGCTCATGGGCTTGTTTCCATATAGGTGTGTATGAATTATTTAACCATAGTGTTATGTTTTTAATAACAGATGAGGTAATATATAAATCAATATCTGGTAAATTAATTCCACCATCTTCCCAATCTGGCAAATGTTTATTTAAGGCTATACGGGGTTTATTTGGAAACCACAGAAAATTTAAAATTAGTTTATTGTATCTTTGAATAATATATTTGGGAGGTGGCAATGAAAAATTTTGTATTAAGTATAATATTTTGGGAAATATGATTATTTTAATAAGATATAATCTGTCTGTTGTTGAAAATATATATTTATTCCAGTAACCAATTGTTTGTTCTATTTTGTCTAGTATTTTATTATAGTTAAATATTAGAGAATCTGTTAATTCATTGAGTAGATTTATTCCCAAATATAATAATTTACTTTCTGTTACTATATATTTCGAAAATCTTTTGTTTATATTACTATTATTTTTTTTACAATTACAGGGCATAATTTTAGTTTTGTTTTCATTAAATTTTAAGCCTGAAATATTTTGAAATTTATTCATGGAGTTAAATAGAGCATTCAAAGACTCATTTGCATCTGAGAGAGTTAATAGTATGTCATCAGCAAAGAGTTGGATTTTAAGGTTTAACATTTTATTAATACAAATGCCCTTTATGTTATTGTTTGATCTGATTTGATTTGCAAAGGGTTCTATGAGTAATGCAAATAACAATGGTGATAAAGGGCAACCTTGTTTAGTTCCCTTTTTGATTGTTATAGGGCCTGATCTATATGATCCCAGTTTAACATATGCAGTAGATTTTTCATATAGTATTTGGATAAGATTATTAAAATTAGAAGGAAAGTTATATTCTTTTAAAACTAGTGAAAGAATGTTCCAGTTAACCGAATCAAAAGCTTTATTAATATCTAATGAGATTACATTTAAATATAGGACTTTATGTTTGCTATAATCTATTAATGTTAGTATTCTTTTAATATTATCTGAAGTATTTCTTCCTTTAATAAAACCTGTTTGATTTTTGTGAATTAAGAAAGGAAGAAAGTGTTTGATCCTATCTGCGTATATAGCCATAAACATCTTATAATCTATATTGAGTAATGATATTGGCCTATATGAGGAACACTGCTTCTCATCCTTATCTGGTTTGATAATTGGGGATATCAATGAATATTTCCAAGAGGGTGGTATATTGAAATCTTTATTGGCTATATCATATACTTTTAATAATAAAGATATGGCTTGATTGGGTATTAATTTATACATTTCTGGTAGCATATTGTCTGGGCCAGGTGCTTTATTTGTCTTGAGCATTTTAATTTGTGATTTTAATTCTGTCATATTGATTGGTTTGTTTATAATGTCTATTTGTTCTTGTGTTAATTTAATATGAATATTATTTTCTAAGTATTTTTTATATCCTTAGTAGGTGTATCTTGAGTATTTATGGAATTATCAATGTTAAATTGGAGTCTGAATGCTTCTAAAATATCATTTAGTTCCGTAACTCTTTTGTTAGTATTAGGAATAAATATTTCTTTTATTTGCTTAGATTTAATTATTTTTTGTTCTATTAGTTAAGTATCTCAGGTGTGCTGAATTAGTAGAGTATGAGTTTAATTTTATCTTTTCTAAGTTAATCATAATCTTATGATGTAGCAATTCTGTATACTTCTTATTGATTTGTGTAAGTTCTTGAACTTGAGTAGCATTACCCTTTTGTATTTCCAGTTTCAATTTATCTGCTTTGTTTTGTAAGTCTAGCATATCTTTATTCCATAACTTCCTTTTATTTATGTACCAGGATAATATCTTCCCATATGTAACTGCTTTTAATGAATCCCAGACATATATTTCTGAAATATCTTCTGTGTAATTTATTTCTAGAAAGGTTTGATTGTTTCTTCATAAAATTCTTTGAAATCTGTCAATTTTGTGATATAGGAAGGTATCCTAGTAATGGGATTTGAATAAAATGGTGTAAGCTCTATCTCAAAGACTATGGCATTATGATCAGATAAGGGACAATTTATGATTTTGACTTTGTCGATTTTTGTTATTAGGTCATTCGCAACATATATTCTATCAATTCTAGAGTTAGTTTTATATCTATGAGAATAAAATGTGAAGATTAGTGAGTCTGGTTCTGCAAATTCATTTATATCCTTTAAATACAATGTATCTATAAATTTTGATAGTGCTTTAGAGATAGGTTGTTTTTTTCTTTTGGATTTAGAATCTGTATCTTTTTCATTGATTATACAGTTGAAGTCTCCTGCCAATATCAGGCTACCCTTAGTTAAATGAATTATCTCTTCAAAATGCTGTTTAACTGTTTTTAATCCTAGTCCTGGGATCCAATATAGATTTACTAACGTATAGATTCTCTTATTTAACTCTATTGAAACTAAACAAAACATACCTGATGTATCTTGATGAGTAGTGATTATTTTAGGTGTTATAGTTGAGTTGTGAAGTAGTATACCTACTCCTCTTTTTTTTGTTTTGTATTGAGAGTTTATTAGTACTGTGTAATTATTAATATTTAAGTTGTTTATATCTTTATCTAATAAGTGTGTCTCTTGTAAATAGACTATTTGTGGTTTATGTAAGTTTATGTACTTGAATATGCTTCTCCTTTTATTACTATTATTTAGACCATTAACATTTATGGATAAACATTATATTTCCTAGTTTTGAGTTTATGTGTGAGTTTATGTAAATATTGTTTATTCTTAGTTCCATCTTGAATACAGAATTCAAAAAGTTTTTCTTGTATGATTTTTGCATGTTTCTGAGCGACACCAAAGTTATAGAATAAAAAAACAAAACAAAGATCTTCCAAACTTGTAATTCTTAACCTTAAAAACCATTCCCTATCACTATGAGGTAATATACCTCTTTGTTTGGTTAGTGAATCTAACCAAACAAACTTTCTACCCTCACAAATAATATTTGGATCAGTTTCTCTTATCCTTTTAGTTTTTAAATAAAGATAATTGAATAATATATTAAGATAATCTAATCAGCTAAAATATATACATATATTCTTTACTCATCTTATTGTAATTCAATAATACTTATGTCTAATCAGGTTTCAAAAAGGTACAAATATTTTGATTAAGGTAGTATCATTTCAAAATAATTAAGGGTATTAATAAACATCATGTTAAAATCTATAACTGTATATTTCATACATCTGTTGAAAACTATTTACTGACATTACTGTATAATACAATACCATTGTTGTGCAATTGTTTTAGACTACTCAAGTCCAAAACCAGTGTTTAAATTAATATTTGCAAAGTCATATTGGAATAAAAACATGAATAGTTCTGAAATCACATCATATTTCATGTTTAACATAAACTGAAATGTAATACAATGTACAAGTATATTAATATTTCTTTAGCAGACATTAAATATGTTCCTCTGATTGCATTTTTCAGCTTTTCAAAGATAATTCCCATGGCTGGAGACAACAAGATCACAATTTAGACATCTCCCTTATCCAAGCGACTACTTATAATGTTGTTACTTGATTGAGTGTTTTGTTGTTAACACTTCTATCAACTTTCAGAGGGACTTTGTATAATCAAAACTGACACAGTACAGAGGTAAAACTGCAGTGCACTTGACCACATTTTAAAGCAAACATCTATGTATATCACATATTAACTGTTACAGCTTAGACTGACACTTAACCAGTGAGTTTATCTGCTGACAATAAGTGCTGGAGATATAATTTTGACTTACTTAACACCAGTAATTTAATCTTATGACTGAATAAAAGTATACTGGAGAACATATCAAAATAATGGAAGCTGCTAAGATTTAAACTATTATGTATGAAAATGTTACAGGTTAAAATTCCTAACCCATTTTGCAGTAAATAGACAAAATGTATTTAAACTATGGGGTAACACCTTTATTATGTCAAAAGGTGTTTAAGAAGCTTGTTTTTCCTCTAACATCAGAGGATAGCTATGGTGATCCATGCACTGCAAGAGTATTATTTATCCTGGTAATTGCTTTATGACTGTATATAGAAATATTTAATTCAAATCATTAACTGGCATTACAACAATATTTTTCAGAAAAGTTGTTTTATAGTTAATGACTAGATAGAACGCATCATTGAGAGGATACATTTATCAAATGTCAAATGCTTTAGCTATAATACAAGTGTCCCCTCGAATTAATCCCCAATGAATTACTAAACTTGCAGACTAATATTGGCATCTTTCCATGTAGTCATATTGGAATATGAAAATACAGGTCTGCTAATTAGGAACAATCAGGCACTCAACTGCTAGACAATACATTTGTCTGCAGAAAGGTTTAAAAATTACAATTGCATTGTCAAGCATTTTTGTTTACACTAACAGTAACATGATATACCCACATACACTAGTATTGTGTCATTCTTGATAATGTAAAAAGCCAGGTAATATTATAAGAAGAGTGTAGCCACAACCAGGTAATATAATAAGAAGAGTACAGCTGCAGTCATTATTCAGATGAGCAAATGGGAACAGCATGAGCCATCTAAGGATTGATAGCTCATTGAGTACCTGCCACAATGTATGTTCATAATGCATGGTAACTTAGTAATAAATTAGGGTGTGGGCTAAGCCTCTCCCTCTTCTACTCAAATTAGATTTAATACAATATGTGTGTAGAACACAGATGCTTCGACAAAGTTCAAAGCTATATGGGATATAAATATTGTATAATTGACACATTGGGTTAAATCCACTGTTGTTATGTTAATTATTATAGTTGTTTATATAATTATTGCTTTTACTTTCTCTATCTAGTATATTATACTGTTATTTAAATGCTTGATTTGTTAAATGTACATTTAACCTTCTTGTTGCATCCCATTTGTCCACTTGCGGGCACATTTTGGTAGCAGGACATTAGTAGTATTTTGTAGGAGCACCAGTGTGGGAAATGGCAATTTTCCTTAAAATAAACCTGTCAGTTGCTTGACATTTACTAGTTTCTTTAGAGAATTTGTAAAACAGCAGTGATTTTATTTGCTGATGATTAATTTCTGCTCTTTAAACTCTGCTGTATAAAACATAGTAAGGGATAGCTAAAATGACTGGAAATCTAAACTGACAGAAAGACAATCAGATATATGTCCTTATCTATCAAGGTGCTAAAAGACATCAGTAGCCATAAACTGAAAGTGCTTCAAAATTATATATCTGTGTATATTTATATGAACCTTTTATATTATTTTCGTTTCCTTAGAAGGGATTTAGGTTTCTGTATCTTTAAATGTGAACCTAGTTTATTTTCTGACTAGACGTCAATTAGAAAGAGTCAGGGGATGACGTACACAAGTAAATGCGACAAGCAATAAGTAACTCAAGTTTCTAGTGATGTTTGTGGCTGTTAAATTGTCTCGAGAACCAAGCGGGAAAAGATATGTGTTTTTTTCTTTTTTCTTTTCCCTTCTCTTACTTGGTGACAAACTCATGTAGTGTGCACGCGAGCACTCTAGTTTGCGAAGTAGTGTTCACAACTATCAAACTTTGCATTTTAAACATGCTATGACTTATTTCTCTACAAAATAAAAAACAACAGGATATCTAAGCTAGTCACAAGCATCTTTCAACTCTGGATGTCCAGAGCCACAATACACCTGACTTATAGCCTCAAAATATCACTTAAGACATATTTTTTCACTGGACTATATCAGTATGTGCATATGGGTCAAAGGCAGAACATCTTTTAAGCTTATTTAAAGTAGTCTTATGATACATCTTAACTGAAATACTTCATTTCAAAAGCAACACATTTCTGCCCAGCATTAGCATTTATCCAAACAGGGACACTTTTAACTTGTAAAAAGTAATGCTGTTAGGGATGTAACTGATAATAAGTTATATAGCAGTCACTATTATACCTATTAAGTAATATAACCATATACTGATTAAAATATTATAAGTTAATGAAGAGTTTATAAAAAGAAGAGAAAAATAAAACAACAAAACACAAAGAGAAAATAAACAAATAAATAAATAAATAACTATTTTGGGAACATTATTATGCATTGATTACTCTGATTAAGAATATGAAAATAATAGATGGATAATAATGAAAAATAGAGTAATGTTTAAATTATGCTTAGTATATTGATGTGATTTGAGATAAATGTATTTACATTTATGCTAATTTTGACATTTAAAATATAATTGAAAACAGTACCTGTTTTGGTGTAACTTGAAGACAGTAAGAACTTTTCTTTTGTTGTTAGTATTATTATTTAGATTTTTACAGAATATAACATATGTAAGATTATTTGTCCTTTAGTTTTTTTTCTTTTGCTCAACAGTTTTCCAATTATTTACTTCAGCATTTCTCTTGATTGTACTTATTGTCCAGTCCATAGATTCTTCATGTGTTAGAATGTTGTTGTTGGTAAGGTATTTTATTGCTGAATCTACTGTTTCAAAGATTTTTATTCCATTTGGTAGAAAAACTTTCAGTCTTGCTGGGAATAAAAGATGGACTTTCAGTTGCTTTTTCTTCAAGGTTTTTTATTGGTAGAAATTCTTTTCTTTTGAAACCACCTTTGTAGAATAATCATTGTCAAATCTTATTAATGAATCATTGTATTTGATGGGAGAATTTGCCCAAGCATTTCTTAATATAAGATCTTTATCTTGTGTAGAAAAAGTCTCACAATTATAGATCTCGGCTTGTTCTTACCGGAGAAGAAGCATTTCCAGAAGCTGCTAGTGATCTATGCCCGTTCTATACCATATGAAAGAGCTTCAGGTATTTTTGTTACATCTGGTATCCAGGTGGTAAGAAAGTTTATCATATTGTCCCCTTCAGATTTTTCTGGTAGACCATATATTCTAATATTATTTCTTCTTGTTCGATTTTCCATATCATCAAGCTTTTCTAGTAAATATGTATTCTGTTGAAGTAAGAATTCAGTTTGTTGTTCCTCTATTTGGACTCTAGTGTTAGTGTCACTTAATGACTGTTCAATAAGTGATATCTGTCCTTTCTGCTGTGTAAACATTTCTTGAAGCTGTTCCAGTTGTTGTGAGCACTTTTCTTTAAAAGTATCTATTTTATTGTCCATCTTGTCGATTTTTATTGTAAGTTCCTGTATATTTGTAATGAGAGACTGCAGGTCTTTTTTGAAAGAAGAGTCTTGTGCTGTATTCCTTAGATGACTCATGCTGTAAAGCTGATATTGGTGCTGATTTTCCAGTAATTAATTTGACAGGAATTATTCAAGTTCTGACAATAAAATTTTTCTTATAGATGCTCAGAGTTATTAGAAATAAGTTAGTAATAAAAATTCCTTCAAATTAAATATTATTTTGTAAAATTCCTGTCAGAAATTGTATTGAGGTAAGAGAGCTGAAATGAAGTGCAGCTATCAGTTCAGCATCCTAGCCACGCCCCCAATGATAAATTCTTGAAGGTGTAATTGCTATGTATTTTTATTCTTAAAGTTATTTAAAATGTAATTGACAAAAAGTGAGGAAACTGGTGTTTTTATTTATGTTATATACAAAGTCATTTCTGATTAAGAATATTTTGTTGTTGTCTGGGAGGAAATCATAATCCATAACAGTGGTATTATTATAAAAAAGAATGGTCTTATGTATGTTTTTCCACTTGGAGTCGTACCTGGCGTTTAACCATTGGCACATTATAATAACTGATTCGGCATATAATTCAATATTTGGGAATGCTGTTCCTCCTTCATCCCAACCTTTGTAATGCCACACAAAGCCTATTCACGGTTTTTGAGGATGCCAGAGAAATTTAACCAATAAAGAATTTATTTGCTTAATTAGTTTTTTTGAAGGAAAAGCAACTAATGTTTGTAGAAAAAAATAATATTTTTGGCAAGATAATCATCTTTATCAGAGATAACCATTTTTCCATGGTGAAAATCATTTTATTCCAACTTTCCATGTGATTTTTTGATAGTATCTAATAAGTTTTTGTAGTTTATTTAATGGTTGTGTTCCAATTAGATTTTATGGTTACACCTAAGTACTTAAGTTTATCATTTGCCCAATTAAATTCATTGTGGGTTTTCAAGACTGAACTTTTTTTTGTTTATTAACAATGTCTCAGTTCTGTTATGATTAAATTTCAAACCTGAGATTTCTTCAAATATCTGCAAGGGGGGTATAATATAGTCAACAGAGGAGTCAGCGTTACCATGGTTAGTAAAATATCATCTACAAAGAGTTGAATTTTGGAAATATAATTAGTATTAATGGAGAATCCATTTTTATTAGAATTAGCTCTTATATAGTTTGCAAAGGGTTCTATTGATATGTCAAATAATAAAGGAGATAATGGGCAACTTGTTTTGTTCCTTTTAATATCTTTAATGGACCTGAGAGAAATGTACCACTTGATATAAGAAATGGAATCCTTGTATAATCTACTTATTAATTCAATAAAATTAGAGGAAAAATTATATTTCTTAAGTACTTCAAATAAATATGACCAACTTATAGAGTCAAAAGCTTTATCTAAATCTAAACTAATAATTGAAAGTTCCTTTTTTTATTTGCAAGATCAGTTAGAGAAAAGGGCCTTATAACATTATCTTGCACTTTCCTATTTAAGATAAAACCAGTTTGGTCATCATTTATTAATGTTGGCATCAGTTAGTTTAGTCTCTTGGCAAGAATTGAGGTATAAATTTTGTAATCTACATTTAAAAAGAGAGATGGGATCATATGAGGATACTAGTTTGGGGTCTTTATCTTGTTTTAAGATGGGAGATATCATGGCATATTTTCATGATGGGAATTTGCTTTCTTAGTTAATGAATTCTTCAAGAGCTTCTGCTAATATCTTTAGAGTGCTATCTGGAAGTATTTTCTATATAGCTGGAGTTAACCCATCTAAGCCTGGAGCTTTATTATTTTTGAGGTTTTTGATGCGTTCTTTAAGTTCATTTATTGAAATTGATTTAAATAATTTAACATTTTTTTCTTTAGTTAGTTTTTTGTTGATGTTCTCTTTTAAGACTTTATCTCTCAAATTTTCATTTGTTACATTTACACTTATTTTATTTGCCTCTTCATGGTGTCTTCTAAAATCTCTAAAATATCTTTTAGGTCAGTTTTATATTTTGAATTATTTCCTGTGGTGTCCATAATCTCTTTAATGTGCTTTGAATTTAGGAGGCTTTTGGATTTAGTTGCAAGCCTTTGCATGTTTTTGGGGTTTATCGAATATGATTGCAATTTAAGCCTTTCCAAATTTATTGCTACCTTATGATTTAATATTTCAATATATTTTAAGTTTAGTTGTTTCAGTTCCAGGTTTGCGTTTGAGTCTTTAGTATCAAGGTAAGTTTTCAATGTGTCAATTTTCTTTTACAGGTTTAAAAGGTCTTTCTCCCAATCTTTTATTTTATTTAAATACCAATTTTTAATTTTCCCAAATATATATGATTTAAGGGTGTCCCATAGAATGACTTTGGATGTCATATTATTATAATTTAGGTCAAGAAAAGAAATCAGTTCCTTTAATAACCATACTTTGAAGCCAGCTATCTGAATGATGTAAGCTGGAATTCTGTGCCAAACGGTTAAGTCATTGGGTTTAAAAGCCACTTTAAAACCAATAGTGTTGTGGTCAGACAAAGGACAAGTGATAATTGAGACCTCATGTATTTTTGAAAACAGACTGTCTGATACAAAAACTTTATCAATGATCATTTGGATACCAAAGCTATATGAGTAGTGTGTATTTTGCAAGGATTTCAAATCTCTAATTTCATATATGTCTCTCAAGTTTGTGGAAAAGATGAAATTATTCAACTTTTTGACTGAATCAGACTCTGTTGAAGAAAGAATGCAATTGAAATCCCCAGCATAAATAATTTCGCCTTTTGACAGAGTTGTAATCAAATCAAGATGTTTGCTGGCTGATCTGGCATGGATACCAGGTATCCAGTATGTGTTTGCCAGTGTGATATATCTTTTGTTAATTTCTAGGATGACTAGGTTTAACATATAATTTCTGTCTGAGTATGAGTCAATTATTTTAGGGATAGGTAATGATTTTTTCCATAAGATTATAATTACTCTTCTCTTGGACTGATAGTGTGACTCAGCTAAAACTAAATAATCATTAAAAGATGTTCTAGCTAAATCTTTTTCAATTAAATGGGTTTCTTGTAGAAAAGCTATATCAACTTTGTTTGATTTTAAATATTTGGCTAGACTTCCTCTCTTAATAGGGTCATTGAGACTGTTTACTTTTATTGTCATGCATTTATAAGTGGTCATTATTAAAGTTGGTTTTACAGATTATGAATTCTGTTATGGACATGTGCTTTATAAGACCAACTAAACTAAGTTTAAAACAATCTAACCATGGAAAAACTAATTACTGGTATGATGAAAACTTCATCAAAACAACCCACTACTAGAATAAAAATTGCTAAATAAAGTGTCATTATCACTGTTGCCTTTAGAAATTAAATGACAAGTTAATGTTATAAATGGCAACTCTACAAAATTTTATAAGGTATGTTTTAGCCAATATGATTAATTTGGCTAAAGGTCAATATATTCAAAAGTACTTAAATGTAAATATGAATTCTGATAATTTGTAACTTTACACCAATGGGGAAAAAAGGATAAAACTACTTAGGAAAAAAAAACATTTATTAGAATGTGTTAATAGCATAAGATCACATGTTTAGCTACGTTACATGTAATGGTCTATACCTTGATATCAAGTGAGGTAGAAGAAGTATGTAAACATATTTCAAGGTACTTAAGATCCATACAATAAAATTATCTCATATAATACATTTAAAATACATTATGACATTTGATCTCTTAATTAGCCAGAGAAAAGAAGTTTTAATTTTTTTGTTAAGTTCAACTCTTTGTGAATGTTTAGAGAGATTTAGGATTATGTTATCCTGTTTGTTAGGCAATAAATACAATCTGTGTCTATGCCAGAGGCACCAAAGCCTGAATATTTACTCTTAATAGCTGTACTCAGGACAAAGGTATATTATACCGCTGTCTGATTCACATTTTAAGGCCATGGTATTTACTCCTCTAAAACTACTCCTTTGATACAAACACATTCCTGATCACTAGTCAAAACAATTCAACCCCTAGAACTCTTCGAAACCAAGTTACTTGGTGTTCAAATTGATAACCAGCTTAATTTCAATTCCCATTCATTAAAAAAAAAAAAAAAAAACACCGAAATACTTAAACCAAAAGCCCCCCCAGAAAAAAAACTCTACTATCCTTTAAGTCTTTCTTTGAACTCACCTCCCACATCCCATCCATTCCATTCTCTCTAATTATTAGCTCAAAAAATCTCTCTTTACTCATCTCATATCCAATGGGAAATGCTCTTCCTCCCATCCATCATAAAATCTGGAACCCTCTCATCCTTCATCCTTCATCCATTCTCATTCTTCCTCTCAACAAAAAGCAAATATATATATTACTTACTTACTTTCTTCAAATAATCTATATAACAATAAAATCCTACTCTACCATCACCTCTTTTTAACTTTCATTTCATTTTTTTGTTATTTATCTTTTATTTTGTATTTTTGAATGTACCTCAAATGCAAAAGTTCATTTTTAAATTCAAGTATTTATAAAGAGCAATTTATATATGAGCTATTTTGTGATATCCCTCTCATTAAGTAGGAAAAATAGAAGAGTATATAAAAAAAAAAAGACAGACACAATCGACATTTCCCTGGTATGTATATTTACAATAACATTGTATTTTAGATCAACAATCATTGTTTTATAAATTAATGGATAGCTTTCAATTTAAAAAGAAAGTATCTCTCATCTTGCATTATTTTAACATTAAATCAGACAAAACTTTTCAAATATTTCCAACAATAATCTCAAATGTCTTCTCATTAGTCCAGGGGGAAAGCCCTTTCATCATGTGAAGCTAACCTATAAAGAAAAGATGCCTATTTGCTCTACAAGTTCTAGGCCAATTATAAAAATGATTCATTATTGTCTCCCTAGACTATCAAGAAATCAACCAAGGTAGAGATAATTTAGTACTAACAGATGAGAACATATATAACAGATATGAGAGTATTTACTCTTATTGCAATATTGGAAATTAATATATACATATAATGACACTATCCTATAAAGGTTCAGTTAAACCTGTGTACTATGTGAAGATAGATGATGCTGTATATTATTCTATTACAGTAAACAACCTGAGATTAGAAGTTAGGAAAGGATATGCATTACTCAAATCTACAAGGCAATAGTAAGACAGTTTAAAATGTGAAAGAGATATTATTAATTTGCTGCCTTGCATCTTATTACATAACTGAATACCATATTATATGCATCAGCTCCTCAGGTTGTCTAAGGCTAGATAAACAAAAGGAAAAACAAATAGAACTAATAGGTGCAAGAGCTTTTAAAACACGTAAGGGCAACCTATCTATTTATATATGTACATTTTAGTTTGTATAGTTTTATGTATAACCTCTTATATGTAATTCTACAAAACAAGATAATCACATTTGCTTTGTATGTACCTGAAAGAACTATGCATTTTCTGTGTGCTACATAGTTAAACACAAATATCTGATCATCCAAGCAATAAAAAACTTGAACATGGCAAGGCAATATAAAATAAAAATAAAATTCAATACACAAGGAAAAAATAGCAGTTTAAACCAATCACTAAGTCATTGTGTGTGCTAAATATATTCATATTGTTCTTTTTGTCTCTGTCTGTGCTACCTGTTTTTGGTTAGAAGACTGCACTGTAACATTATAAAAACATTGCAGAAATATGGTATTATTAGAGAAGTCCTGTTCAGACAAAATATCTTATTTTCTTGCTTTTAAAATAAAGAGTCTTACTATTATTTTTCTTCTATTCACTGCTGGAGGGACCGTTTTTGTTGCTCTGTGAGAATTAGCTCATCAAGCCAAGCTGGAGGTTAAAGTTCACCCAGCACATCAAATCGCGCTGCCATAAGCCGTTCCAGGAGTAAATATTGCGATCCTCTGTCTACAGTAATGGAATTTGGAGGGTGAAGCTTTCCAGAAATTCTAGTGGTAAAATTTGAAAGCAGAAGTGTTTGGTAACCTGCTGCTCATACAATGGAAAGTGCCAACACTCGACCTCACGGAAAAAACACAAATGAAGAAACAAAACAAGTTAATACAGTATTACAGATACAGTCACATAATTTGAGTAACAGGATCAAGCAATACAATTTCCCATCTATACTATCTCTCCCCCACCACCACCAAAATAAAGGGAAATCACACTTTTAGGAATCCGATCTATGTAGAAAGGAAGTACAGTCAGTTTGACTTCTCCAAAGATTCAAAACTAGTATCTCAGCTCCACCGCCACAAAAACAAGCATTTAAATGCTTTCTGTCTCTCTCTTAAAAACAAGGTAGAGTGTGATCATAAAGAAACTCAAATTGTGGGAATAATTATGATGCAGGCAGGAATACTATATGTTTTAACTTTTATTACTGGAAAGCTTGGAAAAAGCATATGACAATAGTTATGTTACTTAAAGGAGCCAAAACTGAAAGATATAATAATGCAAAGAGGAGAGAGCTATTTCTTTCAAAAAGAAGTGTTTGCTTCTGTAACCATCCAGTCTCTTAATTATGTCTGATTTAAGACATAATCTTAATATTGTGACAATTAATAAATGGGAACAAACAAAAGGATGTATTAATAACATGTAGAGTATGAGAAACGGATAGGCCAAGTGAGAGAAGAGAAAAGAAGAAAAGAAATGCAGAGAAAGAAAGTTGTTTGTGACTACTATAATGATAAGAAATCATACCTTAATGTAGTAATTGCAGTCCAAGTAATGATGAAAATGTTCTTGCCAAAAGGAGTGGTATAAATGAGGTACAAACTACTTGTCTCTGAGTTTCTTACTTGTTTTGTCATGGGAGTTTAAAGCACCTTTAGCATAGGTTCATAGGTCTGTACTAGGCTAATGGCCCTGGAGCCTTTACAAGCCTAGCCCATAGGATTACCCTGGCATCATGTCCCCCAACCTTAGTTCCTAGTGCCTCTGTTGAGTAGAGCCACTGGAGTGATCCCAGGGGTGAATTTTCTATTTCCCATCCACTCATCAAGATTCCTCTTGAAGAGGCCAGTGAGGTGCTCTGCTTGACATGTATGGGAAGTCTATTCCATAGCATGGGCAATCTCTGGGTTATGAACCTGTCCCTCCAGCATGTTTTGTTGATTGTGGTAATGAGGTTGAGGTCTCTGGAGCGTGTGATGTGAAGGGATTGGGATTTCCTTAGATGTAGCATTTCTAACAGAGCTGGGTCAGACATGGCTTTGTAAGTCAAGCAGAGATTGCCTCTAAGTAGGTGATATGAGACAGAGAATAGTTGGAGTTTTTTGAGTCTGTCCATATAGGACAAATGTTTAAGGCCTAGGATCCTCTTTGTGAGGTACTTTTGTGGCCTCTCCAGTTGTTGCAGGTGTCTAGTGAGGTATATGCCAAATGGGGCATTGTACTCGATGATTATCCTAATGAGGGAAGAGTAGAAAGAGACAATGACCTCTTTCTTCCTGGATGCAAAACTTTAGTAGTGAGATGTGCCACATAGAGGGACTTTCTGGCCACAGTGGCAATGTGGTGGTCAAAAAGAGGTTGCTGTCAACCTGTGTTCCTAGATCTCTTATAACGCCTTGTGTGTCAGTGGGCTACCATTGATGTGGTAATTCAAGAGAACTGTTTTTTTCCCCAAGGGGGATGACTACACATTTTTTGGCATTGAGCTTAAGGCCATGGTTCTGGTACCAGTCATTGGTCTCATTGAGGCCTTTCTGTAGGATGTCAACATCACTTGGGGAGTCAATAATAGCTCCCAACTTGCAATCATCTGCGAAGTTTGTCAACCAGAGTCCCTTTGTGTTGACCTGGACTTCAGGGAAGTAGATACAAAACAGGACAGGACCCAGGACCGAACCCTGTGGGACTCCACTCATGACTGGTTGACAGTCTGACTTGTAGTCAGCTACTTTCACACTGTGGCGTCTGTCTGTGAGCCAGTTTGCAACTCACCTAGTGATATAGGTGTTGATGCCTAGTTTAGTGAGTTTTTCTATGATTCCTGAGTGGGGAATGGTATTAAAGGCCTTGGCCAGATTAAGGTAGGCCGTATGAACCATCTTGCCTTCATCCACAGCTCTGGTGACTGATTCAAAGAAGTCGACCAAGTTGAGCAGGCATGATGTACCCACGAAACCAGACTGTGTTTAATCCCGAGTTTGGAAATTCCCTATATCCTTGTTTATTAGGTCTATGATGATGCGTTCCATAGCTTTGCATATCAGACTCATTAGGCTAATGGGGCGATAGTTCCCTGGGTCTGTAGTCACTCCTCCCTTGTGGAGAGGGATGACTGTAGCAGTATGCCATTTGGTAGAGGCAAAGCCTGAAGTGAGGCTGAGATTGAACAGGGCACACAGGTAATGTGCCAGTTCACTCTGTAGTTCATGTAGAACACAGCCGGGGATATTGTCATATCCCATAGAAGCTGTATTCTTCACCTTGGACAGTGCTGTTTTAACCTGTGCAGCAGTAATACTGGGTGCCTGGCAATCTACTGGTATTATAATTGGTTCTTTGGGGGGGAGGAGTAAAGTTGGCACTGAATCTGTTGGCCAGTATATTGGCAATATCTGTTGGTTCGATATAGGAAGTGACATTGTGCAGTAGCTCAGAGTAAATCTGGGTATTGCCATGGAGATTCTTTACATAACTATAGAAGGCCTTATGTTTGTATTTACTATCTGCTGCAATTTTGTTTTCATAGCTAGCTTTAAAGGATTTGATGAGGGATCTCAACCTTTTGTTGAGGCTGATAAGGGAGTTTTTCTAGTCTTGAGACTTCACCTTATTTCTCATCAGTGTCCTCCTTCTGTTGTAGAGTTTGTTTATGGCAGGGGACCACCAGATTGGCTTCCTTTTTTTTGAGAAGAACATCTTGGTTCTATTGGGTATGCGAGATCCATGCATTTGTGTACATGTTCATACAGTGCATTAGTGTACAATTCAGTGATCATGCAACTATTCTCCATTTGCATGGGTGCTGTGAAGTTAGCCACCTCTGTTTTTAGGAGCCCAAAGTTAGCTTTGGAGAAGTTTTTCATGGTGGTTACCTTTGTGGAGGGGTGGGTGGGAGGGATATGGATTTCCAAGGTGATTAGTTTGTGGTCAGATCTAACCAGGGAGGAGTTGACTATTGGTGTAGAGCAACAGTCGCCCATCTTCATAATGACCAGGTCAAGGATGTTGCTACCTCTAGTGGGGGTAAGAATGAGCTGGTCCAGGGCATTGGAATTAATGAATTCCAGAAAGTGTTGGGCAAGTGTATTGGTACAAGAGTAGTTTTCCCAGTTAAAGGAGGGGTAGTTGAAGTCACCCAGTATGAGAGTGTTAGGTTGGACCCCAATATTCTCCAGGGTGCTTAGGAACATAGAGTGTGAGTTTTGGGACATGGTTGGAGACCTATAGCAGGCTACAACTTGAATCGCTGTCTTACCAATGTTAGCTGCAACTGAAGTATCTCAGATGCATTATGTTGGGCTACCAGTCTGAAGGTGTGTGAATCCTTTATGAATATGGAAACACTACCGCCTTTGGAGCTTCGGTTCATTTTCTGGAGCCAAAAGGTATGGAATGTGTTATAGCCTGATAGTCCAGGGGTGCTTTTGCTTTTTGCTGCCTGAACCAGGTCTCTGTTACAGCACAAATGTCGATGTTCTCCATTTTAAGCAGTGCTTCGAGTGAGTGCATTTTGAGATTTAGACTTCTAGCGCTGAGCAGCATGACCCTCAGATTGCATTTGTTTGCAGCTGTTACAGTGGTAATTTGGTCTTTGCAACACCACCTTAAAAAGGCACTATAGGGCTGGCAAGAGCCTTAGCCAGTATCCGGAAGCCCAGGGGTGACAGATGCAGGCCATGTCTGGTAAAACATCGAGGTCTGTCAGTCATGTCATCCCAGGCAGACAGATACTGGATCCCCTTAGAATGACACCAGAAACTTAGCCAAGTGTTGAAATCAATCATTTTTTGCTTGTACTGTGGTATCATTCTAGGTGATGGTAGGATGCTACTCAGGGCTAGGGTCATACCAACCTGGGCTATATAATCCGAGAGCTCCTCCATGTCTCTTTTCATGTAGTCCAGGGAGGTACGTCTTAGGTCATTCACACCCACATGTACAATGACTGAGTCATATTTGTACCTGTTGTTGGGGGACCTGAATGCGTGCGTTATCTGCTGGATCCTGGTGCCTGACAGGCAGCTGACTGTTACTTTCTCCTTATTCAACCAAGTGAGTGGGACATCAGTGTGCCTCACTATTGAGTCACCTATGACTAGTCTGTTGGGCATGTTGTTTTGCCTTAGGGGCTTTGGGTGAGTGGCACACTGTTTAGGAGAGTTATGTGTCTTGTGATTAGTGTTGTGTTGTGGTCGAGTGCGTTTCTGCCTTGGAGGTCTCCGCTGTTTGGGTAGATTTTTATTGAGAGCCTCAGTGAAGGTGTGTGTGGTTTGTGCTTTTATGTGAAGACAGTGCTGGTGTGTGTTCTGGAGAGCTATGTGTTCCATGTGGTGTGGTGCAAGTGTTGACCTTCTCCTCTTGACCAGCTATTCTGGTCTTGGCTAGAGAGTATGTGGCTTCCAATTTGGATATATAAGTGCATCTCTTGCAAGTCTGCATGTTGGGAGGTAAGATGAGAGGGTTGTCAGTGTACATGAGGCAGTTGCTACATTGCCTCAGGATGCCCAAGTTCACCAGGTTAATAGGAGAAAGCACAAGGAACTGACCTTTAGACATGTCTGGAGGGGTAGGCATTAATAATAAGTACTGGAGCTGTTTCTTTGTAGAATGTTTTAGTGCTGGTAACACTTTTGTGTGCTACAATAATTGCTACAAGAAGTATGGTAGAGTGTTAAACTAATAAGCTAGTAAAAGTGCAGGAGAGGAGAGAACTAGCAGATCTAAAGGAAAAATTGAATAGCAGTCTTTGGCACTGCTCAGAAGCTTACAAACAGTCCTGGATACAGCAAATCTGTTTCTGGACTAGACTAGTTACAGGAAAGGTGGGAAACAAGCGCAAATGCAGGCTTTAAAACCAGAAAGTTGAAAGAGATGGAAATATTGCCCAAACGGCCAATAAACTACAATTTCTGGGCCAGAAACCACACCTCTTGTGGTAGATAGACTACCTAGTGCTTACGACTCCCACTGATAAGCTAGAAGGCTTCCCTCCAATACAGAAAGGCTTGGGGCTCAGAAGCTTACCAACAGTCCTGGATACAGCAAATCTGTATCTGGACTAGACTAGTTACAGAAAAGGCAGGAAACAAGTGCAAATGTGGGCTTTTAAATCAGAAGGTTGAAAGGGATGGAAAATCTGCCCAAACGACTAATAAACTACAATTTCTGGGCCAGAAACCACTCCTCTTGTGGTAGACAGGCTACGTAGTGCTTACCATGCCCACTGATAAGCTAGAAGGCTTCTCTCAACACAGAAAGGCTTGGTGGGGTTCAGAAGCTTACAAACAGTCTTGAATGCATCAAATCTGTATCTGGACTAGACCGGTTATAGGAAAGGTGGGAAACAAGTGAAATGTGGGCTTTTAAACCAGAAGGTTGAAAGAGATGGAAAATCTGCCCAAACAGCCAACAAACTACAATTTCTGGGTCAGAAGCCACTCCTCTTGCGGTACATAGGCTACCTAGTGCTTACCACTCCCACTGATAAGCTAGAAGGCTTCCCTCCAACACAGAAAGGCTTGGGGGGGCTCAGAAGCTTACCAACAGTCCTGGATACAGCAAATCTGTATCTGGACTAGACTAGTTACAGGAAAGGCAGGAAACAAGCGTGTCTTTTCAGGCTAAGTTAAGGACAGATCCATGTCTTCAACTTTATCCAATAAGTTACTTTTTTAACAAAGTCCATTGTTTCTTCAAGGTTATTAAAAACTTTCTGTCCTTCAGGAATCAAGATTTTAATTCTGGCAGAGAATAAGATATGTGCTTTAATATAAACTTTTTTGAAGTTTTTGATGAGGGGAACACAAGCTTTTCTTTTTGTTATCACAGTGGAAGTGTAATCATTATCAAACCTGATATTCTTCCCATTGACTTGAACTGGATTTCCTCACCACAAAGTTTTCAGTACTAAGTCCTTGTCTTGTGTTGACAAAAATTTCACTATAATAGATCTTGGAGATGATGAGTTACTAGAAAAGAGAGATATCTGTTCGTGACCTGTGGGCTCTCTCAATCCCAAAAAATAAGGCTTCAGAAAGGTTTAAAGCTTTAGGGAGCCAGTCATTTAAAAACTGAATCAATGTTATTCCCTTCCATTTTCTTAGGAATTCCATAGACTCTGATGTTATTTCTTTGTGATCTAGACTTCAAATCTTCCACTTTTTCTAACAACAGGTTATTTTGTTTCAATAAAAAATCTATTTGGTTTTCATTCTCTGTTTGCCTTCCATCTATCTCATTGACAAATTCTTCAACTGCAGCTATTTGATCAGAGTGCTTTGTGATTATTTCTTTCAGGACATCAGTCTCTTACTTTCTTTTTTCATATTCTCCATAAATTTTTCCAAGTTATCCATTTTTAATGAAAGATCCTGAATGTTAGTGATAATTGTTTGTAGTTCTTTCTTCATGGAACTGCCTTGTAGAGAAGCCTTTGAATGATTCATGTCATGTCTTGCCTGATCTGTGTTAGTCTGTGGAACTTCTGACAGGAATTATCTCCAGAAAATAGATTTTAAATTTGTAAATTCTTCTAAATTATATATTCTCAGTATTAAGGTAGTTATTAGAAATAGGATTCTTCGAAGTTTTATGTATTAAGATGTTAAAATCCTGTCAGAAAAAAATCTTTTAAGGCAGAGCAGTGATGCAGTGCTGCTATCTGGTTGACATCCTTGGCCACACACCCCCATAGCTAGTTTTCCTCACTGCAGCCATCTAGGAGGTCAAATACATCTGGAGAAGAATAAGATGGTCTTAAGGTGGAGGTGGCAAAAAACATGCATGCATGTAAGCATGTCTTGCACACATGTGTAAGTAGTGTACAATGACATGGAATGACTGTGTTGGTAAAGTAGAGCACTCAGTTAATAAATAGACTTGCTGAGGGCAGAGCAACAGTGGTGATGTCATGAAATACATGTAGCGGCAAGATTCCTGCGCCTAGATCAGGTAGAATGAAGTAGAGTTGACAGTAAAAAGATGTGCCTGGAGATGGGCACAGAATATTCTAGTCTCTATCCAAACAGAACAGTTCTTCATTCTTTAATAAATGTCCATGTGTCCAGAGCTACACTGGTTGAAAAAGAGCCCTTAGAGTGAATAGTTAGGTAAGAATAGGATCCAGTGAAGAGCAGTCTATCTGTGCATAGTAATCAAATAATTGAGCTTGGTGACTTAATCATATACACACAAATATGAACGCTAAACATAACAGCATTTGTGCTGAAAAAGTGGAGATGGAAAAAAAAAGAGAAACTTACCTTCACCTTATGAAGTATGTGGCAATAAAATGAAGCAGATGCAGGCAATCTGGGTTAGCCAAGCTGTGCATAGCCAAAAAAAAAAAAAAAAAAAAGATTGCTGACCATAAAAAATATTTTTATAGGAAAGAGGATCAACCTAACATTATTTTTCTTTAGTCATATCTCATCAGTCAGTTCATTTAATCCATATACCTCTCATTATTCAGAAGTGTTTGCTAAAAAAGTCTGAAGAATAACCCCTGATAAGAAACTGGATGAGTTAAACTCCTTTAGAAATAATCTCTGAAACATGCAGGTGCCAAATCATAATTGATATACTTCTAAAGACTGTGTGAGTGCTCTTTTTTTTAATTTTAGAATGTGTATATCATGTTTGCAATCCACCCTCTCACACATACTTGGGAGCACATGTACGCGTGTTTCCTTGTGTGTGCATATGCACACACAATCAGATATGTACACTTACACACATTTATTTATTCTGTAACTTACATACATGCCTGCATACTTTAACTGTCTGCAACAGCAGAGTGTCTTTATGTGTTTCTGTGTCATATATGTGTATGTATGCATGTACACAAACATACACACACACACATATATGGGATCAGCTAAGTCTATCAAATGTTTATTTTGTTAAAAGAGTTAACTGGTGTTATTTTTGTCAAAGGGAGGAGTTGAATGCTGCTTTGTCAGTGGGAGGTTTATCAAATCATGATGCATTGTTGGTGATGTGTATTTCTTTAAGGGAAGTGGGTGTATGTGTTTATGCCAAAACTGTGAGCATCATGGTTAGGAGTGTGTTTGTTGGTTAGGGTTAGAGTTAGGTCTAGGAAAGGAGATAATTTTAGTTTTGTGCATGAATATAAATATATGGGACATTTGAGTGTTTTGTGAAGTGGTACTGTCAGAGAAAAGGGTTTTTCTTAAGGTGATTTGTAGGGTTGATTTAAGGACTGTAACAGCATTATGGTTATTATGCATGACTTAGGTAGTATAGCAGGGCAAAGCCACCCTACCCATCTTTACTTGTTTACTAACCATCATCCTAACCCTGCCCTTACTACTAACTCCAATGTGTAGGTAGAAAGTGTCACCCTAACCCTAGTTGTAGACCTCAAAAAATCTGTCATATGTCTCTCAAAGGTGCTAGAATCAAAGTCAGTAAGGGTTTCAGCATTTGTTCTAAATAAACCAAAACTGCTTCAGTGACATACCCTTGTCCAAGGACAATAGGTTGGTCTGGTGGTGCAGTCACTGATTTATATATTTTTGTAAAGACGTAAAACTTCTAAGCCACAGGTTATGATTTAGTTAATTCATTTTTCACCTGGCTCAGAATTACTGTTTCATTTACACTTTGTTGTAAAAAATACCCAGTTTATGCCTAAAATCAAACATAGGATCAAAGTATAACCTCATGTAACAAGTAATATCCCTCAGATGTGCATGCACCTCCTGGTCATAATACACAACATCAGGGACAACTATAGCATCTACTTTATCATCCTGAGAGATCATTATATTTCTGCTGTTTCATAAACTAGTCAATGCTTTTGTCTCCCCCAAAGTCAGATTGTTATTGTACTTACGAAATATGCTACCAGCCTTAGTGTGCAAATATTTTAATAATTAATTTTCAGACATTCTAATTGCAGGATAGTATGGTGGTTGGAAATTAGATTTGTGAAATATAAAACATTTTTGTTCACCATCCATATATATGTGTGAGCTATACCAGATCTTTAAATTGAATGTATGACAAAATTCCTTAATATCAGAAATGATGTTATTTTCAGACATATGGAAATTAGGAACAAAACCAAAGCCTTTAATTAATACCAAAATATCTTCTTTGCGTAAAACATAACAAGACAAACTAAAATAATTTTTAGTAACTAATCACCATTTATGTTGATTTAAGTAGAAAACAGCCACATTTTATGTATTTAGATTTATCTATGTTCAGCATTTTGATCACTGCAATTGTAGCCATAGCTGTGTGGTTTATATACTGTAAAAGATATAATAGCTGTCCAAATTCCAAAGCTACAAGGCACTGTCCAAAGTGTCAGGCAGCTCAAGCTGAATGGACTAAAACACAAGTTTGTGGGAGAAGTCCTTCAGAGCTTTACTGCCATGGAACAGTACACACCTCTGAGGCTTTCAAGGATCGATGGTCGGCTTGTGGATTCCTTTGGTGGGAAAATAACTTCCTTTGGGGAAAAAATCTGTTATTTTTCCATTTTGTTGATATTTTATTACTTTCCTCTTCAGGAATGTTATTTTAAAGCTAAGAGTGTTGTGTTTTAATGGACTATCTCAAGACTGTAATCTACTTTTATACTTAGTGATTGTTTTTTTCTGTCTGTTTAAAAATGGTGTAAAGTAGCTGAAAACATTTTTTTTGGAGAAATTGTTTTTACTTTTGGGGGGCTAGCATAGTATTTTAAAATGCTTTACTATGTATTTTTCTGTCAAAAAGTAACTTATGTTGACAGACAGTGTTTACAGGCAATTGCTGCTTGTCTTCCCTGGGAAAAAGGCACCATTTCCAGCTTGACCATTGAACAGAGTACTGGTCCCATGGTCAGTCCTTCTTCTACCCACATAAAGAAAAAAATAGGCAAACAGTCTTTACCACCACAGCAGGCTAATAATTTGCCTCGGCTGCAGGTGGGCAACTATGCTGTGGCCATTTGTTGTACCTCAGACTACTCATATTTTACCTGGATCACTGTGGTGTAGCACCTGCAGGCACTATGGATCAGGGGTTAGCAATGTCCACTGTGGCTTTTAGGTCCTCTTAGTGAGCAAGGGATGGCCACTCCTGTCAGTCCTGGGAGAGGGAACAGGAAAGTTTCTGCTGTTGTGTCAAAATGCTGAGCCCAGTCCTGGGGAAGATGCTGCTTTCATTTTTCCTGTCACAAGAAACAGAAAACCTCCTCCTCAATTTGCTTTAGATAGGAGTAGTTTACTGTATCAGTTTTACTATTGAAATCCCATCATGCAGGTGATTGAACGGTATGTGGTTGAAAGGCACTTTTCAAAGAGACACAATGCTGAACCGGACTACTGCGAATTTACACTACCGAATGTGCAGTGTAATTCAATAGTCTGAGTTTGGTATTGTGAGTGGAGATCAAACTACACTGAGGAACAGGGAATTTTCCCTTTTTCTCACTGTAGTGTGATCCTGGAGTTGGTATATATAATTTGCAGGGAATTTGGGGGGTGCAGGGGGGGACTTACCCCCCTGCAAAACAGTAAAAAATATGTGCCGTTGACAGTCTAATGGTAAGTTACGCTGCATAGCTTGGGTGACTGATGTCACCTAAAGCTATGTCACATTACATTGAATGTGGATACTAGTGAACTGATGGTAGATATTGTGTAGGCATCAGTATTACGGTTCTGATGTTATATTTATTTTATTTAATCAAATGACAAAAGTTCTTTCTGTGTTTCAATAGTAACCCTACTGGGTCTGGCAAAGGGTATAATTCAGGATATTGATCCTTCTTGTAAAGTATTAGAACAGGTCAGTTAAGGAGTTACACTGAAGTTCGAACAGGTCTGTTAAGTTTAATTATCTGTAAACTGAGGGTGGTGCTAGGAACTAAACCTTCTATTTAAGGGGTAAAATAAAACATTTCAAAGCTTTACTAGAAAAGTTCACCCAGACTCTGCCACAACTTTTGTATTACTTTATTGCCTTCTTCTGTTTTGTATACTATGATTTGTTTTCTTTACACTGTGTTTTACTTGTATTCTGCTTTTAATTGCATATTAAAACTAGGAAAGAGACCACAGCTGTGTCTCTTGTGAGTCAACACAGAATTTTTTTCCCACCTGATGCTGTTGTGATTTTAAACTAGTTGCCTGCCCCTTTTGTTAATTTGACCACATATCTCCTTCTGTCTGCCTTTCATTGACTGTTGTAAGCACAAAATTAACATTTTTTGAAATGACTCCCCTTCAACTATTTAAATTTATTGGCCATCCCACTGTATTCCATAGAACCAGAATACAAAGTGCCCATGCCCTTTCAATCTATTTTGCCTCTTTTAAATTAGTGGCTATCCACTTAGACAGCTAAAGCTTAAAAGGGAACTGCACCCACAGACTCAAAAAACATGTTTATTTCATTATGGTTTGGTGTTTCCTACATTTAACATCACTCTGGGACTATTTACAGGTTTTCAATTTTATATGTAATTTCTGAGTCTGACCCCATGGGGTGTGACATCTTGAAGTAATTTGGATTGTTTAGTCTGCCTCTAGGTATCCCCCAATGCAGTGCTTGTCTGTAAAAAATACATCACGCAGGCTTCTTTCTTCCTAATGCTCCTGTCACTACATTGATTTTACATGCATACACTACTGTCTTTCGGTCAGTTTTAAGTAACATTTCAGTCAGTTTTAAGTAACATTTCATGCCGTTCAATGACTACTTAAAACACAAACAGTGCAAATGCCACAGAACAGACATTCAAAGTGCTTTTTACTGCTGTTTTTTTTTTAGAATGGAGCAAATCTTGCAGCCAGAAAAAATGCCGTACTTTTGAAACTAAAATTTATTGTTAGCGCTTTCATCACATTTCATTAAAGGTACTTCTTCAGACATTTGTAATAGCTCAATTTACAATTTAAATAGTCCCAAGCTGATGACATCATGGACTTCCCATTATCCAAATTCAGCAAGTATATAAGTAAATACATTCAGATTTCTTTGTGTATAAAAACTTTTTAAAACACAAACAAATTCTTCACTGATATTAATTTAAACAAAAATGTCAGATATTAAATGCCCCCATAGAAATGTTTTTTTCACCTGGTTAATGCTTTAAGTTTTAAAATACATTTCAGGGAAAAAGAATTGTTCAACCCAGGGTAGGAAAAGGCATTTACTCTCAGTTGCCATAGCAACTCCTTCTCCTCGAGTCTTAAATTAGAGCCAGGACCTAGGGTGACATTTAGAAAAGGCTCTAATCTAAAATCACTACTTGAAAAAGAAGTTAACCTATATGTTCCTAACAAAGGGATGAAGAAATGTGGAAGAAGTTCTTCTTGTAAACATATAGAAACTTCTTCCTCATTTACTATAGGGAATATTATTGAGGGATTACGCGGCACGCTTGGGCTGGCCAATCACAGCGTCGCGCACGCTTTTAGCATATAAATATTCCTTAGAAGGAAAATTTGACTGTGGGACAACAGGTGTTATACACTTAGCTAGGTGTCAACAGTGCCCCTTTTTCTACATAGGAAAGACTGAGAGGCACTTTAGACAAAGGATATACGAGCACTGGTATAGTATTACTAGACAGGACAACAACAATGCTTTGTCCAAGCATATTTTGGAACACACCAACCACACTTTCCTTTTTATGGCTATTGAGGAAAATAGATCTGAATCCCAGGATAGGACTTTGGGCTTTAAGACTCAAGGAGAGGGAGTTGCTGTGGCAACTGAGAGTAAATGCCTTTTCCTACCCTGGGTTGAACGATTCTTGTTCCCTGAAATGTATTTTAAAACTTAAAGCGTTAACCATTTAAAAAACATTTCTATGGGGGCATTTAATATTTGACATTTTTGTTGTAATTAATATCAGTGAAGAATTTGTTTGCATTTTAAAAAGTTTTTAAACACAAAGAAATCTGAATGTATTTACTTATATACTTGATGAATTTGGATAATGGGAGGTCCATGATGTCATCAACTTGGGACTATTTTATTATTTATTTATTTATTTACATTTGTTGACTGGGAATGTCCGACTGGACGCAGGTCCATTTTCAGCGGAAGCCCGGGGAGAAAAGTTCCACAAATGAAAATATTACAGACATAGTTACAGATTAAGAATCCTAGCAATTAAAGTATTACAAACATAGTTACAGATGAAGAACATAGTACATTCAGTAGATAACTAGCATCTGTTCTCTCCATGAAGTCATAGCAGATATTAACAATTGTTACAATAAGAAGTTACTGCCATATAATAAGTAGGTAGGCATGGAAGTATCAGAGCTTGCTGTAGTCAAAGGTAGTTTGTGGGGTGGAATAGAGGTAGAGGGTAGATGGAGTGGGAAAAGTTAGAGTGGAGAGTTACAAGGGCATAGCCAGCATGTTTTTAGGTACATTTTAAGTAAAGCTTTGAAGTGGGTGCATGATGGTAGAAAGGTTATTGTGTGTGTGTGTGTGTGTGTGTGTGTGTGTGTGTGTGGGGGGGGGGGGGTTCCATAATTTGGCTATAGCGCTGGAGAATAGTGCTTCTCCAGCAGTGTTATTGGCTCTAGTAACCTGTAATTGATTTTTGTTGCTGGATCATAGTGGTCTGGTGGTGAGATAGGGTTGGAGTAGATACTGGAGGGATGGGACCTTTAGACGATGGTTAACCAGTTTGTGGGCGAGTGTGAGTTGATACCATTGAAGGAGGTGAGGGAGTTCTAGCCAGCCTAGTTCAGTAAGTGAGAGACAGTGGTGACTGTGGTAGGATGCCCCGGTGGCGAATTTGGCGATTTTGTTGTAGCAGGTCTCGAGTTTATTTAGATTGCATTGCCTTAGGTTGGTATATATTGGAGGTGCATAAAGTAGGGTGGAGATAAGCTGCGAATTTGCAACTGAAATCCTAGCTGCTTTGGTGAGGAGTTGCTTATTTCTGTATAAGGCTCCTAGTTTTTGGTGGACTTTGTTTATGGTCATGGATATGTGAATGTCATATTTGAGATTGTTGTCTATTTCAACTCCTAGCAATTTGGTGTGATCTGTTGAGTGGATAGTGGTGTTGTCTTTTGCTGTGATGTTAAAGTGAGAGTTGTTCTGAGTATGTTTGGTGGGTTCGAAGATGAGGAGTTTAGTTTTGTTTGGGTTGAGTACTAACTGGGCATCGGATAGCCAAGTTTCAACAGAGGAAAAGGCATGCTGTGTGACCTTTTGCGGTTCGGGTATGGACTGGGCAGAACAGATGATGGTTGAGTCATCTGCATATTGTATGAGTGTGCCATGTTTGGTGGCAGAGGCTAGATTATTGGTGAAAATAGAGAAGAGTAGGGGTCCAAGGATGCATCCTTGGGGAACACCAATAGAGACAGGTAGTTGGGGAGATATGCCATTTTGCCATACAACAGATTGCTGGTAGTCAGACAGGTAACTTTGAAACCAGTTGGTGACTGATTGAGAAAAGGATAGGTTATTGAGTACAGAGAGGAGTTGTTTGTGTGGGACCATGTCAAATGCTTTAGATAGGTCTAGGAAAGTAGCAGAAGAGAGATGACCATTGTTTTTATGGTGAAGGATAGTGTTAGTAAAAGAGAGTAAGGCAGTGGTGGTACTATGGTTTGGTCAGAAACCATATTGAGTATTAGAAAGGAGGTTGTTAGTAAGGAGGTAGTCTGAGATTTGAGTGAATGCATCTCTCTAGTATTTTGGAGAGTGGAGATAGAATCGCTATGGGGCAGTAGTTGGTTAGTTCTGTGGAGGGGCCGCCTTTGTGAAGGGAAATGATGTGTGATATTTTCCACAGTGTAGGGATGTAGCATTCTGACAGAGTTCGGTTAATCAAGATGGATACTGGGTAGGCTAGGGCGTCAGCTGCAATTTATAGGAATTCACTTGGGAGGTTGTCTACTGCTAATTTTGTGGGTTTAAGTTTAGTTAAGAGTTTTCTTATGTCGGAGGTAGGAATGGGAGAAAATGAGAAGAGTGTGGGGAGATTATTGGGTGAAGGCATGGGGTGTAGGGGAGGGGGTTGTGTTGTCTACCTATTTAAATTGTAAATTGAGCTATTACAAATGTCTGAAGAAGTTCCTTTAATGAAAGGTGACAAAAGCGCTAACAATACATTTTAGTTTCAAAAGTACGTCATTTTTTCTGGCTGCAAGATTTGTTTTGTTTGCTTTTCCATTTTTTATTTAATTGTTTAGTGTTCTTTTTAGAATGGCTAAATTGCACTCTTTTGTGAAACCTGAACTGTACTACCTTGATTCGTCTCCCAGCCCCTTCACACCTAACTTTCCTAGCTGTCAAAGTGCTAAGGGTGATTTGAGCTGTTACCTGCTGTGATTGATAGTTCACAGCAGGAGATTTGACTCATGTACTGTTTCCTTGTTCTAGCCTTTACTTTCTGTATGGATAGGGGAAGGACCAGGGGAACTGTGACATCATAGCATGAGTGAATTTTTAGGACAGTAGTGGTGATGTAATTTTGGGGAGGGAAATGGCAGGAAAACTGCCTGTATTCAGTGGGCTTGATGACATCATTGAATTGGAGACTACAGCAAGCTTTTCAGGGGTGGGACAAAAGTTTTTTTGAAAGTGAAACCACCACAGTACAATAAGATACTTTTCTGTGGAGAAAAGCAGTCAATTTAAAATATTTTAAATGCTGTATTGCTGTTTATTCATAGCAGAGACAGTAAATAGGAGAGAAAAAGACAGAGAAGTTGAGCATTTAATGATAGCATCCTATTGTTGTCCTTTAAGTTACCCTTTTTAATATCTAGCTGCTTAGTGCACACTGCATTGCTTAGGATATTAACCCATTTTTTTTCATCTTACCTTTAAACATCTATTGCAAGACCTCCAATTATTGGAGAGCTCACATTCTGCCTCTCAGTAGTCATCTTGGGATTAGTGCTTCTGTTTTCTCCTGGTGGGAGAAGGAGTACAGTGACATTATCTCCTGAAGACAGCTGATCAACGGAAAGCCTAACTTCTTCATAGATGACAGTTTGGAATTTGTGCTTACATTCTGCTTCTGGTGAGAGAAGGAGCAGAATGCATTGACTCCTGACTGTTTCTGTTTGGGCAGTGAGTGTCTGTGCGAGGCCTGTTTTTCATATAGGAATCGGTACTAATGTTTAGCTTCTGGTGAGAGAAGAAGCGAAGGAGCATTGTATCCCAGCAGAGTGAAGCTGTGATGAGACCAGCACTAATAGAAGCTAGACAGTAGTTATTCACATGACTACCCTCTTTTCATCATTCTTGACAAGCTAATTTTTTGTTTTCAGTAAGTACTGCTTGATTTGTTTCTAATTTCAGAATATCTGCCAAAATATACTTCATCCTTAAATTTTCAGGGTCTACTTATTAGTTTACCATCAAGTGTTTGGCAGTGCCCTATATAGACAGAGACACCATGAGTGACATTTTTCCGGTAAAAGCATGATTGAAATTTCACCAGTACATAGTTGCACACAGGACAACTAGTTTGCAGTGATAGACACTGTCCCCAGAGTTGCAAACCAGATACTCCTGACACCGCTTTGTATTCTTAATTCATCTGTCAAACCAATAAAAAAGGGTAGGTTGCCATAGATATGAACTTTCCCACTATTTCCGTTACCATGTTGGTGTATATGGGCATCCTGAGGCAATGTAGAAATTGTCTCATGTTTACTGACAACCAGTTAATTCTCAAACAAACTGATATGGTATGTGAGAGATGTATTTACACAATGTCACTGGAGGCAAAGCTCTGACATAAAAGTACTCCTAATGTCAATAGTACACATGCTGCACCCATCACACACAATTCAAATCAGACATATTCACAGTTCATAGATTAGTACTAGGCTAACTGCCCTTGTGGGCCATTTTAAGCCTAGACAATTACCCCATGTGAGAATCAAACCTTGCACCTTGTGTCTATAAGGTAAACACCTTAACCATTATACCAACCTCCCAACCCCTACATATGCTGAGGCACTTGAATGTAACCTTCCTAAACCCCAAAGACTTGCTAGATGAAGTACACACAACAAATACCCTCAGCAGCTCCAAATACACTCTTTCAAAACAACACTCACATCTACACACACAGCCACAACTCATTGAACCTCTGCTTCTAAGCCCATGAGGTAAGCCACCACAAAATCCAACATTCTGGTCATTGGAGACTCCACTGTGAGACACACTGATGTCACTCTCACCAGGCTAAGTAAGGAGAAAGTCACGGTCAGTTGCTTATCAGGGGCTAGGATCCACTACATTATGCATGCATTCAAGTCACTGGACCACAAGTACCAGTATGATTCAGTCATAGTCCATGCAGGTATAAATGACCAAGACATATCTCCCTAGACTATATGAAGAGAGACACCATGGAGCTCTCAGAATATGTGTCCCAGGCTGGTATGAGCCTAGCATTGAGCAGCATTTTACCTTCTGCAAGGATGATGCCACAATATGAACAAAAGATGACTGACTTTAATAACTGGCTTAGTTTCTGGTGTCATTCAAAGGGAGGGTGCAATATTTGTCAGCATGGAAGGAGATGGTCAACAGGCCATGCTGCTGTCTGTGGCAGGAATGTTCTGCAACTCTCCTCTGTAGGCTACTGAATATTAGCTAAAATATTGTCTCATCCTATAGTGCCTTTTTTAGGCAATGACAAACTGAAAGTACTTCTGACATAGCAAATCCAAAGCAAAAAAATCTAAAGGTATTCCTTTTCAGTGCTAGGAGTCTAAAAAAAACTCCACTCCCTAGAAGCTTTCTTCATCCTAGAAAATGCTGACGTCTGTGCAGTCACTCAGACATGGTTTAAAGCTGTGGAGAGCACAGTGACAGTGCAAGGTTATAATGCCTTCCACACATTTAGACTAGCTACATAGACAGGGACTAAAGGTGGAGGTGTCTCAAATTACACCAAAAATAAATATACATGAAAGCTGGTCAAACAGGACAATGCACTTGAGCTGCTCCATGTTCAAATCACCATAGGCAAAATCCAATACCACTTCCTTGCAGGCTGTAGGCCCCCTTCTATGATCCAGGAAAACCATACCATGTATTTAAACTTACTGGAAGCACTCACCATCCAACCCAATATGATACTCGTGGGGGACTTTAATTACTCTATTATTAACTGGGAATCCTATATGACACCAAACGTACAGGCACACAGATTTCTGGATTTTGTAAACACAAACTCCCTGGACCAGATTGGCAGTATACCAACCAAGGGTGCAACCATACTGGATCTGGTCCTAACTAATATGGGAGAATGCTGCACACCCCTAGTGTAATATCTTCCCTGGTAAGGTCAGACCACAAAATGATCTCCTTTGAAGTACATATAAAACCTGGACCCCCAGCTAAACTTGGAATATTCAGCAACTACGCCAAGGCTAACGTCCTGCTATTAAGTGATAACATAGCAGAATTTCAAGCCCCCATAAACCCTGAGAACATTGCTGCCTATGCAGAACTGTCCACAGAAACCCTGTACAAGCATGTTAATAGTGCATAGAGGCAGCTGTACTCACCAGGAAGAAGCAGAGAACTAACTCAAAAAACAAACCACCCTGGTGGAATCACAAAATCAATAGGCTGTATAACAGAAGGAGGAAAATCATGGCAAAAATTAGGAGATGCAGCACCCAGCAGGATAAAAGCACTGTCATCAAACTAAACAAACAACTCAGAGGGCAAATAAAGTCTACCAAAGCCAAATTTGAGGTAAATTTGGCCTCCTGGTCCAAGAACAACCACAAGGCATACATTAGCTATGTCCGCAACCTCAAAGGCAATACACAATTGAATGCAGAGCTCATTGTAAATGGAGCCACCTATACTGTGCCAGAAGATGTAGCAAGCCCACTGGCTAATAAAATCAGCTCCAACTTTCCCTCAGGAAATACCATCAGATATAACACCCCCTGCTATCACTAGGGAAAAGGTCCTTAATGCTCTCTCTAAGGTCAAGAACATTGCATCAATAGGCCTAGACAATATCCCAGGATGTCTTCTAAGTAGCATGAAACATGACATATCACACCCTCTGGAACTGCTATTTAACTGTAGCCTCCAAACAGGCTTCATGTCTCATGAATGGAGAATAGCAACAGTCATCCCTGTGCACAAAGGTGGGCCAACTACAGACCCACAAGTCTTACTAGTCTTATATGTAAAGCCATGGAAAAAAATTATCATGGAAATGATCAATAATGACATAGTAAACCTTCGGACACCGGACCCAACCCAGTTTGGTTTTGTCAAGGGCAGGTCACGTCTACTCAACCCGGTGGACTTCTTTGAGAAGGTCACCAAAACAATGGATGAGGGCAAAATAGTTCACACTGCCTACCCTGACCTGGCCAAGACATTTGACACAATACTCCACTTTGGCATTGTTGACAAATTTGAGATTAGGTACAAACTCCTATGTCACCCGGTGGATAGCCAGCTGGCTCACAGACAGGACCCAGGAAGTTAAAATTTGGGCATACACCTCTACAACGAGGCCAGTCACAAGTTGAGTCCCTCAAGGATCGGTCCTTGGACCTCTCCTTTTTGACATTTACTTCTCTGAAGTCAAGGCCAATGTCAGTGGCCTCTGCCTGACTAAATTTGCAGATGATTGCAAATTAGGAGCTGTCATTGAATCCTACACTGACACAAATGTTCTACAGGAAGGGCTGACATAGACAAACAACTGGTGACAAAGCCATGGACTAAAACTAAATGCCAAGAAATGCATAATAGGATCCTTCAAGAAGTCATCCACCCTGGCAAATATCATATTGACAACACACCCCTTAGAACTGACCCCATGGTCAAGTACTTAGGGACTCACATAGGCAGTAATCTAGCCTTTGACCATCACATGTCTACAGTAGTGAGGAAATCATTTTATGTTGTGCAACTTATAAACAAAGGTATGGCATCTAATCCAAGGAAGTCATTGTTCCACTGTATTCAGCATTCAGCAGACCTGCAATGGAGCACAGTGCACCCTTTGGTATATACATAACCAGGCATATCTAACAATTGGAACGTCCACAGAGATTCCTCACTAAAAGAAAACAGGACATAAGTAAAATGTCCCATGCAGACTGCCTCAAGGCCCTATTCCTGTATTCTGTCTCCTACAGGCTGTTGAGGGGAGCTCTATACCTGGCATACAGGTCATTGTCAGACCCCACTCTGCTGGACCTCCTGCATATCCACAAAACAAACAACGCCAGAATTACCCATTCTAAAGATGTAAACCTTGCCTGTGATATAAATAGAACCTGCTGAAGAGAAGGGTATATATCCCAGGGGCTACCCCATCTCTGGAACAAACTCTCCATACATGTGAAGCAGAGTTCCCCCTCAACCCAATTCTAGTGTAACTTGGACAACTGGATGGGGAAAAGCAAATTCATCCCTGGTTTGGCACCTATGTCTCTAATGGACACAGACAACCTGTAAATGGTTCATCTCCCAGACCCCTGCTTGTAAATGTTTCATCTTCCAAGTCCCTGCTTACACTTACCAAGGGTACCAGAACTTGTCATAGATTTGGAATGCATAGCTAGGCTTAAAAAGGCCTTTGTGGTCATTAGCCTAGTAAAATCCTATGAACCTAAGTAGTTTCTGGTAAAAGAAAGAGGATTCCTCTTTTTCTGAAGAGATTCATGATTCCGAATCTGAACAAGAAGTTGCAGGGATGGATACAGGATTTTTTTTCTCAGATTTCTGATTCAGACTCAGAGCAGACCTCAGTCTCTGATTCTTCCTGTGGGTGGTTCTCTTTCTCTGAGACAATTATTAAAATGTGTCAGCATTTTCAGTGGGAGAACACTAAGGTTTATTAGTCCCTCAGAAAATATTGTGAGTTGTTAAAGAAGGATTTTCCAGAACCTACACACATTCTTCCTGTTCCGTCTGCTTAAGAGGATATGTATTACTGCCTGCAATTTTCCCGATAGTCAGCCAGCTGCCCCTAAAAAGGCAGACTCTTTTTAAAGCTTTGGAGGCTGGACAGCTGGTATATCCTTGTCAGGTATAACCCATAAAGCTGAGGCTACTGCAGCAGTGATGTCTCAAACATCTCCTTTTATGGTAAATTTTACATATATATAACTGTACTTTCCTGCCAATGCTCCTAAAGGGGAAACTGGTCCTACATATTTTGTTTAGAACAGGAAGAACCATATAAAGAATCCTCGTCAGTATCAGTAGCTGATGTGAATTCAGACTAGTCTCTTCCAGTGTCCAAAGAAACTGGGGTATTCTTCACAAAAAAGCCACAATATTTTCTTTTAAATGTGTTACTCTTCTGCACAGCATTACCAGTATTTGTAAAATGCACAGCTTTATGATGTTTACACTGTGAAAATGCCTGCCATTTTTTAAAATGATCTTCATCACATTTAAATTTTCTCAACTTCCATTGTTCTCACTCTGCTTCCAATGACGTCAATCTCGTGTAAATATATACCATCCAAATTCTTATACTTAGAATGATCTGTAAATTAGGCTAATGAGAGGGATAAATTCTGCACAGAATCATTTAATATGTTTGACTATCTTTAATAATAGGCAACTAAAAGTTCTAAAAACATTTTCATAGCTGTCTTTTATAAAGATCTCCATTTCTTCATAAAATGTTTATCATTTGTACCCACCTCTTATTCATTATAAATTCCCAAACACCAGGGCAAAAATGTCATTATTGAAATATGTCTTTAAAAAGTCTTATATGCCACACAGTCGAGTGTAGCTTTTTGTAAAATTTTGTCAAATCATGAAATGCTGAAAAACTGACTCATGTTGTAGTCCACCATGTTTGTCATGATCATTCCATGATCTTCCAGAAGCCAACACAATGCAATCATGGTTAAACCATGTGACATTCTCACAGTTCCATATTAAGCCAGTAGTAAATTCCCTTGAACTTAAAACTGTAGACATGTCAAATGATATTGGAAAAATCCCAGTCTAGTGAACAATCAATTAAAGTCACTGAGTTAATACTTTAAGTGTTGGCAGAGTTATTTTGTGCTGTGTACCAGATGAGTGTGTTATGGCAATGCACCTTGCTGTGTCGTATGTCTATACACATGCACAAAGACATATGTAAATACATGTGTGTGTTTAATATTTTCCTGTAAAACCAAATCTAGACATGTTAATAGAAAAAAATCTCAGCCCTTAGGATTTTCTCCTTCCTCATTAATTTTCCAACTTAGGTTTGTCAAATAGCAACTTTGAGGAAAATTCTGATTCAGAGGCATGGTAAAACCAGACTGAGAAATACCTCATTAGCAGCCCATTATCATGTGTCTGAATCAAACACTGCACTGTCAGACATGACCATGGTAGTGTACTCCTCAGCATTCCATGCACTGCAGTAACAAAGACCCCATCTACACTCACCCTCTCACACAAACATGCACACATATACATGCATACACTCATGCACATACACTCCTGTATATTCACACATGCACACCCACTCGTGCACAGCCAGGCCCCGTCATACTTACTCACACTCAAGGAATAGCTCAACCACATACCTGCATGCATGCTCTAGCACGCACACACATGCATATGCACACACACCCACAAATCTGGCATCATCTCCCAAACCCCCTATGATGCAACTAGCCAGGCAGACACAAGTGCATGCACACACTAACACCCCACCCCCCAACTCCCACAGCTCTGTTGGACTTGTTCTGCAAGTGCTTCCACAGGAATAAATGGTTGACCTGACTGTCCTCTTTTGACAGAATTCACTTTTCCTTCTAGATTAAAATTTTATTTGACCAAGTGATTCCTTGAATTGTTCAGCCAAATAAAGTGGGCTCTATGATCATTTCTAAGGAACAGAACATGGCAAATTAACATTAGCCAGTCCACCAGACTAGTGCATTAGCATGTAGTTTCACCTGAGAAACTGCAGTCTGAGTTAAAGCCTTTTTTTTGTCCCATCGGACATCATTGATGACAACCTAGCCCCAAGTGCCCCATATCCACACCAGGTCTGACAGCATCCTTGTACAGACCCCCTCTGATTTGCTCTATTGTTAATGGAGTTGGGCGTAGATCTTAAGGACATCCTGTGGGCTAGGCCATCTGTGCTTCCATCTGGGGTTGTTTTTGTTTTTTTGTTTGTTTTATATACTCAGTCCACATGTCCCTTACCCCCCCCCCACACTCACTGGTTGTGTCTGAAGGCAACTCCCCTGTTTGATCCATGCCTCCTTTTAGAGAGTGTTACCAGTAAGTGCTCATCCCTCCCTCCTTGAAGCTCCATCAGTCTCCTGAGCCACTAATCAAACCTGGTTCAGCTGGGCTGCAGTTAGGGCTTTATCCCTATATATACCACCAGAGCAGCCACTGAAGTAATGCACTTTTGTAGGAAAAACTCAGTAGAAGACCTGTCTAAGAACAGGAAACACTTACCATTACATGGAAACCTTACACAATGAAGCTTCTATATCACTTTAAGTCTTTCTATAACCCAAGGAGCATCTGTATTCTAAAACAGAACAACTAATATCTTCACAGAGGGAATACAAAGTCAGATATAACCACAACATTTTATTTAGAGGAAATGTGAGACATTACTAACAACACTCAAAATCTGACCTTTTTTAATTATCAAATTTAAACAGCAGCATGCACGGACAGATTCCTTGTCCACAGTTAAAAACATTAGTTAAAAAATGTGTTTTTAGTTATCCCATTCATCAAATATAATTTCTTATTTCACATTTTTGTGATATTCAGCAAGGTTAACTGACCTTTCCTCTGTTCCTTTTCTATCTAAACAAAAAGTGTTCTGAGCAAAAATTCTAGGACATCATTGCTACATGCAGGACAAATTGCAGCATTATGTTTTTGTGGTTTCCATAATGTGCAAAGTAGTTGTGCTTTATAATATCTGGCACAAGCAGTGTTTCTAAAATTGACTGTAGACTTAATATAGGTAAGGGGATAATTTTAATATTGTGTATGTTTGGAAATGTGTGGACAGTGTGTCCAAGTGTTTTGTGAAGTTGTACATTAAGAGAAAGGATTTTTCATAAGATAATATATAAGAGTGGGGTTAGGGACAGGTTTAGCACACATGAGCTAGGTGGTGCAAGAGGTGAAGCCATCTTGCCCATCTTTACACTTGTGTACTATTCCTAATCCATATAGGAAGCATGAAGCTAATGGATATTACATGCATTAAAACACATTCTTGCCATGATGTTTTCCAACAGCCACTGTGGGCTGCCTTTATGCCAGCTGTATTAAACCATGAGTTATATCTGAAAATGTTGAGAAATTATTTGTTAAAACAGAATGACTGAATATTCTTAATACATCTAAGACACCCTTGCCTCTTTTTTATAAGTGGAACACAAGATTGAAGTACTTGGGATTATCTTGAAAATGCTCCCGTTCGATTTTACTTTCATTATCAAGGACATATCTTTCTTTTATAGAAGGGGGGAGTTTAGAATGACTACATGTAAATAACTTTACATAAACCAGACACAAGGAGACGTATCTTTCCTCAAGCAAGGACACATCCTACTGAACCTTGTGGTATGCACTTTCTTAGAGCACTGGGTTAATGCCTTCATACCTGCCAGCAGTGAGTTAATGAGGTGTCAGTATCAGACTATTGGCAAGCTACATAACAATTGCATGGAGTTCTGAGACAAATTTTTATTTAGATGAAAGAAAATCCTTTTTAAGTTGTACAAGGAAAGCAACATTTTTGCCTTATTTGCTTAATTTATATAATTTTCTCACATTTTAGCTGGTTAATGATGGCACCAGAATGTCAGAAATTCAATACTGTAATTATCAGTTTGTGTATTTACCTTTCAGCTGCTCTAGGTTGACATAAGACATGTCAACCTGCACAGCTAGTGCTGCAGACAAGAAGCAGAAGAGAGTGCATGTCCTTCTCTGGGCATAAATGAAGTACAATTGGCACTTTTAAGCTTGACTGAAGCAGAGTTAGCGCTCTGGGCATGACTGAGATAAAATGATCTCCATTGTAGGGATTATATTGTACACTTTGTGTGCAAAAATATGTTTCACACTTTAGTGTATCCTCTTTTCAGTGCTAGGCATTCGGTAATATGTTCATATGTAATGTGACGGATTTGCCATATCCATTAATTTTACAGTCTCTTTAATGCTTAAATAGCTAGTTATAGGTTTGGAGTAAACAAAAGTATTGTCTAATTATCCATGAAAAATCCATTTTAGAAGTTCATTAAAGGTCCTTTTAAAGTATTGCTGACAGCTTTTGCTCATGATTTTCATAAATACAGCTTTTAAAATTTAGAAACACAGTTTTACTTACATAAAATGCAATATGTTACATACAAAGTTAACGATCAAGCTTTATTTCACAAACCCAGTAAAATGCAGGGATAACAGTAAAGTAATCATGGAGGCTTAGCTGCTTGTTCATGTATGTCTTTCAGAATGTCAGGCTTTCATTTCTCTTTATTCAGTATTACAGTCTAATATTAAAATGCTGCATATTAATACACAGACATCAATGACCAGATTATTAGTATAAAACATTTTCAAACAAAACATAATATCTTTAATGTTACTTTGTGCCTTTTCTGGGTTTCTTTATCCAACTTTCATTACTTATTTCTTTCTCTTTCATGCAGCATACATTTTATTGACATGTTGTATCATTCTGAAAGGAACATTTACTTTAATCAGTAGGACTGAGATTTGAAAGTCACTCCTTGTTTTTCTACTTTAACCTCCTCCTTACATTATCTTTAAGAAAAGCACATTAATGTTACTCTGTATTAATTTTTTATCAGTGCTGCTATATATATATATATATATATATATATATATATATATATATATATATATATCTATAGAAAAACAGAAACACATATGATTTTCTTCATTCCCTCTGCCTCAATGGCATTTTGGATTGTCTGCTAAGGTAGCCCAGTACTGGCCATCTTTCAAGATTCCCCTCCGTCTCTGTCTCACCCTGTGGCAGCTGATTTGCTGAGTATAACCAGAGAGGGAAGACTACAGTTGTAACAGGAACTGAGTGTCCAGTCTTTTTCTGCCATCCAAAGAAGAAAGTCCTGTGATTGATTCATCACAGGATCGAGTGTTGAGTTTTCCAATTTACTGCTCAGATAAGCACATTGACAAATCAAGATTCACATGAAACAATTAAAACATTAATGCTTTTTGACATCATTGTTTGATTGTTTAAATAGCTTTTCAGCACTTATTATCAGTGCTCTGATGAAGCTACAGTTGTAGTGAAAGCGCTTACCTCATCAAACTTCTTTTGCTTCCCTTTGTGTGGTGGTTGGGTTGTTGGACTGCTTATATTGCCAGATTGAAGGCATGATTTCATTGAGAACAAAAATAAATACCAGACTTACAGCAAAGATATGATTTTCTACAGGTATATTTCCCTCAATCTACAACTGTTTCCCTGTCTTTCCAGCCTTAGAAGATGCTTTCCTTGCAGCCAGAAGTTTGCCTGACAGTGAGTCCCCTGCTCCCAGAGAGTCTGATAAGTTATATAAAATCCCCCAGATGCACAACTTTCTTTTTTCAAATCTTAGACCAGACTCTACAGTAATATATTTGACAAAACCATCTTTTGGCAGCTGACCCTGTTCCTTCTGACAAAGATGAGAGAGCCTTTGACAGGTTTGAGAAGAAATGTTGTACTTCTTTCACCTTAGCCTTCAGAATAGTGAATTGTCAACATCACAAGTCTAAGTTTCTGCTGACATTTTTTTGACAGTATGGGAAAGTAAATTGCTGACCTTCATTCTTCAGAGATACAGACATTTCTGATTTTTTAATATCTTCTGTGTATCAGGTAACAAAACAGTCAGAGCTGTGGGTGTTCCTCCTGTTTCTCTTGTTGATGGGTGGGGGTGGGGGTGGGGGGCTTCCTTGATTGTGGTTTCGCATCCAAGGCATTTGAAAGGGTTCTGTCCAAGTCAAGAGAAGAGATGTCTCTGCCATCTTCGGCTCCATCCCAATATCTGGTGAATCCTGTATCTGATTCCACTCTTTCTGATCAACAGGGACTGTCAGCCTCCTTCAGCCTCAGGGGTTCTTGCCACATGAGCTCTCCATCTAATTCTGAGATTTCCCTAGAAGTCCACATGGGGGCAGGTGCTGAAGAAGAGGACATGCAAGAGGAGAGAGTAAGACTCATCACCAGACTCAGTCACTGAAGATGCGGACTTTGATGAGGGGGAGAGTTCTGCACAATCCCCTCTAAATGCGACCTTTGATGATATTCTAGAACTAATGAAGAAAAGAGGGGGTTTGTCCACTGAAGCACCCTCTCCTGAGAAGCTTGTGTTCTATGAGGCATTAGGGGCTGGCTCATCTACCTCCTGGATGGTGTTTCCCACTGGTGAACTCATAGATCTAGTTTCTCAGTGGGCATGGAAGAAAGTTGACATAGTGAAGCCAATACCATGTAAACTGGACAAGATTTTAATAGCTCCTAGGACTATGACACACTACAACATGGGTCCCTCGGAAGATTATATGCTAGTTGCAGCAGCCATAAGAAATGAGCTGTTCTGGGAGAGCACATCTCTGCATCCCCATAATAGAGAATCCAGGGCTTTGGACAAATTCAGGAAACAGTTATATGTTTCAGTGACTTTTTCATATAGAGTACTGAATTACCTTGTCTATGTGACACACTTTCAAAGGGACTTGATGAAGGAGCTGAACAAATCCTACTCTGGTAACCTACCTGCTGACATCCAGAGAGCAGCGGAGCCCCAGTTGTCTACCCTTCATTCTATGTCTAGCTTATCTATGCTTCTCCACTCCAGAGCAGCTGATGGTATGGCCAAGACAGCAGGCACTGACACTGCTATCCATCGACATGCCTGGATGCACTTGTGTGACTTTACAAAATGCTTCAAGAGGTCCTTCATTAATAACCCTTTTGACAGTTCAGCCTGGCTCAGACATAAGGTGAAAGAAATGCTCATCAGGAATGAGCAGGAATTTAAGACCATGTCTGCAGTTTGATTCCATTTTTTCACCACACAAAGGACTTTTGCCAGAAAACAAAAAAGGGGTAAAAAGCTGTGGTTTTGAAAATCCCAGGTATTTAGCAAGGAAGCTTCTGTGGACAGAACCACTTGGGTGGGGATGAGAGTAATTTTAATATATGTCACCCCAGAGTCAGAGCAGACTACATAATCAGAGGTTTTGATGTCCTTTCACTGAGAAACCGTACCAGCACTCCTGAATAGTTGCCTGACTATCACACTCTGGAGGCAGGGAGCATCTCTACTCCCTGAAGCCTGGCAGGCCATTGAGCAAGATTTATGGATGCAGAAAATATTCACCAGAGGCTACATTATTCCCTTTGTTTCCCCTCCACAAAAAAGAAAACAATTCCTGCTGTACGACACAATCAGATGGAATCTGCAGCAGCAGAAGAAAAAAAGCTGCTAGAATTGAGTCATGCAGCAGGCTTCCCAGACCAGTCAGGCTCTGGAGTCTATTGCACATTCTTTTTAGTTCTAAAACTGAGGACCTAATGCTGAACTTGGACCTAAGCCATCTCATTTACTTCATGAAACAGAAAAACAATTTGAGATGGTCACAGCACAGTCAATTCTACTTCTTCTGACTCAAGGTGACTGGATACATTCCATAGATTTCCAGGATGCTTGCTACCATATCAAGATGGCAAAGCAGTTGAGCAGATTTCTCAGTTTCCATCTGGGAGCCAGTCATTTTTAGTTTAGGGAACTTACCTTAGGTCTCTCCACAACACACCAGATGTTCACCCAATGCATGGCAGTGGTAGCAGGGTATCTCAGACTGCAAGGGTTCCATGTGTTGCCATATTTAGATGATTGGCTTCTTACCGCACCAACCAAAGGTCTACTGGTTCAATGCAGGGACTTCTTGCTCCACCTTTCCCCGCAGTTGAGAATCACAGTCAACATTGCAAAGAGTTAGCTAACACCAAAGCAGCAAGTAGAGTTTATCAGCTGTCACCTGGATACAAATTCTCAGATAGCCAAACTTCCACAATCCAGAGTGTTGTCTCTGCAGCAGGTAGCGTCTGAGGGCTTTTCCCACCCGTTTCCCCCTGTAAGACTTATTCTCAGACTTATGTTTGATAGCTGCTCAGTCCCTCTGGTTCCTCAAGTGTAAGAGAGTTCTGCAGTGAACCTTTTCAGTTCAGTGGTCCTTGATGTCTCACTCACTGCATGTGTCAATATGCTTCACAGTAATTTGCAGGAAACACATCAGTTGATGTCTGACCTCCCCCATAATTTCAAAGGGTAAACTGTTCTCGTCACCACCTCTGATAGCCATGGTTACCATGGACACTTCCCTTCTGGGATTATGGGCATGTTGAAGGGAAGACTGTTCAAGGTTCTTGGTCAGCCACCAAGGCCAGTCTTCACATCAGTGACTTGGAGATGAGTGCAGTCCTTCTAGCACTGTAGGCTTTTCAGGACTCCCTTTCCCAAATGTGTGATAACTATCTAGATGTACAACATGGCAGTAGTCTGGTATATCAACAAGCAGGGAGGAACTCGATCATAATCACTTTGCCAAGAAGCCATGAGGGTTTGGCAATGGGCAATGTCTTTTCATCACTTTCCTATTGCAGCACACATGCCGGGAACTTCCAATGTTCTGGCAGAAAAGCTAAGCAGGTCTGTTCTTCTTCCCCATGAGTAATTCCTGAATCAGGCAGTGGCAACACAGATTTTCAGTTACCTGGGCAAACCTTGCTGCACCCTTTTTTGCTTCGTACTTAAACAAGTGCAGTGGTTACTTTGCCCTAATCCCTTCACATGTGTTAGAGTGTGTTCAACAGTGAATAAAATATTGAAATTAATTCTCTTGTACATATGCTGGACGATAAAGCATAGAATAATAAGTTTGCTTGAATAGAGTTTAGCAATATGTAATTAGCATGCATACTAAATGACTGCCTTGAAAAATAAGGAATCTGCTTAAAGGACATGTTTTCTTACAGACTCAGCATAAATGTAAAAAAAAAATTCTGTATGCATTTCACACTGTCAGCAAGGAAGTTGACCTGCTTCCTTAAAGAATGGACATGCTTTTAACAGAAAAAGAATCTGTACATGTTTTTGTCATATGTTTCCTTAAAGACATGCTTTCTTACACCGTCAAGCAAGGAAGTTGTCCCTAATATGTTCCTGCAACCAGACACTAAACCTCCTTTAAGTTTCCCCTATGTAAAACTTCTTGTTCTAAAAACAATCTGTCCATGTTTTTGTCATATATTTCCTTAAACACATGCTTTCTTACACCGTCAAGCAAGGAAGTTTGAATGGACATGCTTTTATCAAATCAGCATCTTCCCACAATATGTTTCCTTAAAGATACTATCAGCATTGTTTCTCTACAGGATGGAAAATAATTCTATTACATGCTTTCCTGCAAACATCAGCAAACAGATGTTCCATACAAAGTCCAAAATACAATACCAAGAAGAAAAACAGGATCTAAAAATCACTCTAAAAAAACTGTAGCAGATAAAATTGTTAGAGGTATTTTGGTAGGAACACACTTGTTCCGAGGTAATGTACAGGAGAATTATCTTCTATGCTGACTGAGAAGTAAAATGGTACAGTGTAACTAAAGCTGCAACAACAGTCCATGTGGTTTGTTATAAGAATAAGTTATTTATTAGTTACTGCTCTTAAAGTAACAGAGTGTTGTGCTGCAAAGTATATTCTTTCTTCAGTGTACATTCTGCAAGTTTCTGTGTGTAACAGACTGTGAATGCAACTATAACTAGACTTTAATTTCAGCAGAACCCAGCTAACAAGACTTAGTGTCTTAAGAAGACTTTGGTTCCAGCTTAGTAAGCAGCACCTTGATAATTAATTTTTCAATGACGAGCCTAGCCTGCATTCGAAAACAGAGGGAGTGATGCCTGCAGAGGGTCACTTCAGTGAAGTTGCAGTAACTAACATTTGTACATATGTGTAAATCCTAAACAGAAATACTCCAGTTTATACAGCTTGCAGCAGTAAAGTTCCTCAGACATCTGAATCCAGATTGCACCTGCAGTGCGGGAAAGCCGCAGTGCCATAAATTCTCCAAGAAAGGTGAACATCAACTTTTCAAAGCATCTCACTGCCTGCTGTGTTTCACCAGCTTCTCCAGTGACTGCAAAAAATTTCCAGCCATCTGCAACAACAGCCTGATCACCTGTTTTCTTGCTAAGTGGTAAGACCTTTTTCTGTGTCACATTTTTAGTATGGATGCTATTAGAAGAACTCAAGCAGGTGTAAGCCAAGCTTTACTCCTAAAGTAGCAGAACAACCAGATAAAATATGGAGTAAACTGCAATGTTGGTATTTACAGCACATTAGTAAATATAAAACCTTATTAGGGCAAGTTGACAGTAAGGCATCATGCAAATGGATTACAATATTTGACTGGTATCGCAAAGAAAACAATATCTGCAATGACAAATGTTTATTGTGTAAATCATATGAAACTGCTTTCTGTGTAAAATGTCATAAAAATACAGTGCATGCCATTATTCAAAGGTTAGACTGTACAGACAAAAATGTTAATGGTAAAGACCAGGAAAAGTTAATATGCTTACATTATATTCGGATGTTGAACAGTTATGTCCTGTCACCACATGTGAAAGGTTTATTTCAGAGTTACAACAGCAGTCAAATCAGTTATTGACAGAAACTCTAGTACATCTTGAATTTAATAAACTTCTAAAAGATAGACACAATGAGTTCAGGAAGTTTAGACAAGTTATACAAATATTTTTCAAAAGTCCATAGGAGTTTTGGATTCAGCAGAACAGGTTACTGAGAAATATCAGGAAGCCCATGCAGCATTACAGAAAACTCTTCAACAGCAGTTACAAAATAAAGATAATAAATTAGCTGAACTGACAGAGACTGACTTCCTGCACACAACAGCTGAGCTTAAAAAACATTGCAAAAGAGCAGGAAACTACAGCTGATATGTACAAAAAGGCATATTTTACAATATACTTGTGTTTTGAAAATGGTTAAGCATACATAGCAGGATCTAATGTATAGACAAATCATTCTCAAATGTTTTAAAACTTTCATTCAGTTAAAGCAAGATATTTATATTTATCAGTGCTACAGTAAAGTGGAGTGTATGACTGTCATTCTCATAGCACAGTCAAAAGGTAAGCAAAACAGTTCTAGTGCATTAAAATCACATGAGAGTAGTTAATAATAAAGATCTAAAGTCACAAGACTGATATGCATGTATTTTATTTTCATCTAAAATACATCTGTTAAAATGCACAAGAATGAAAGGCAGACAACAGCAAATATAAATAATGTAAATATAAGCATGTGTTAGTTAAGCCAATATCTATTTTGTTTTTACAATTTTTGTATAATTGTGTAGTAACACCACACCAAACAGTTAAAAGCTCTGATAGACAATTTAAAAAAAGAAATAAAATCACAAATGGTATTAGTCAAGTAATCCTGCAGTTAAATAAAAAAAATACTGAAATCCAAGTTAAAAAAATAGTAAGCTAATTGTAAAATAATGTCTATTTATGCAAATCACAAATATAATACTAAGTGTTTTACAACTGCATTCTAAAATCAAGCTGCAAGTATATTAACAGATGATTAAAAGAAAAATGCTAAAATAATTAACTATGGTCTACAGAATCTAAAATGTGAGCTCAGACCTTCCCAGGCTGGATGAATAGTTACAGGAAATGTTGGGCAGATAAGTTAAAAAATAAGACTGATTGCCAGACAAGTGGCTTGTGTTTTTCTAAAACATTATTGTTATTAGAACATAATTAAGTGTTCACATGCAACACTATTTGGTAATTGTAATAAAACATCACAATTGTGCATGCATGTCATTAATAATCTGTTTGTAGGTAAATGTTAAAAAGTAAAAAAACTCAGTTACATCAAGTAGAGCCAGCAGATGGGCCATAGTATACATAAAGTTCAAATAAATTATGCAGAAGGGTATAAATACCTACTAGTAGTAGTAAACAGCAAAAGCTTTATAAAAAAAATATCAAATCAGAGAAAGGTCCATAGTTTGTTAGTAACCTAATAAAGCAAATGTATAACCAAAGTATTGGGCTGGCATACATTCTATTCTTACAGCATACAACAAATAAACAATACTGCAATACTACAGGGGGAGGGGTACTTTCTCAATTTTATACTGACTGTATAAGCAGTACTGCAGAAGGGTCTAAAATAGAGCAACAGAAAACAAAATATCATTCCTTCTTGACAGTGCTCTTTTAGGGGAAGGGAAAAATGGGTATTAGTGCATTAGAAACACTGGTAAACAGATTAAACTTTACAGGTTAGGATACTTTACAAGTTGTTAATAGCTATTATGCTAATTATTATTTTATTTTTTAATATGTTTTTGGCAAGATAATGTTGGTATGCAAAAAACATAAATGCTTCTGATTGATGGATATGGAGTTGCCTCTGGTAGCAATTCCACTAGATGCTTCTAAAAAGACATAAGAATTTTCCAAGATTTGGTTGATGTTAATGTTACTAAATTTTTAGATTATACTAAATGTACTTTGCAGTCTTTATATGTACAGGTACAAAGAATTCAGAGTAAAATGTCTAATACTAGATTGAAATGGATGAGTAGCAAACAGTCTGTGTAGATGCATACTGTATAGGGCACATTGTAAAAGTAACAAGTTCAAAAGTAATTTGTCAAGTTGTAATTTTATCACAAGTTGTAATTTTAATTTTATCACTGGTTTTTGGAACACCATTTTATCTGTACCAGTATTGGTTATCCCAGTCAGAGATACATTATATTAAAAAATTGTGCTCATACAGCTAATGGACTAATATGTAAACATCATTCTTCAGTGTGCAGTTACATTCAAATATGTATTATCTAAGCTCCACTGTCAACCAAAGTGTTCATGAACAGTTCAGAAATATGACCACAATGATGTTTAAAATGACATTGAAACTGTATATTTTAGCACTAAATAATGTTTGCAGTAGCACACAGTTCTTGTCTCTTATAGATATTAGTCTATCTCTAATCTGTTGGTATAAAATGATTAATAAAAGTAAACAGTTAATTCAACAGTTGCAAAGAGTTAATAAAAAGAGTTCTAAGTCATAAATTAAATTCTGTGATTGCAAACAAATAAATTAATCAAGTTAAAAATAAAACTAAAGCAGACACAGCTCATAACTGATGGACTATTTTCACAGAATAGTCTGCAAAAGAAAAAGTTGTTAGATACATTCAGTTTTGGTAGTAATACCTTTATATCATTGTATCAACTATGTAAAATTGCATTTTGACTTGTATCAAAAGAAGACTAAAGGTTTTGTTTCCTAATGTGTTTTCTTTATAATCTGACAAAAGATTAATATTAATATAACAAATACAACTTAAAAAAACAAAAAATAAAATACCACCAAGACCACCAATCCAAGAAGTAAGCGAATTTAATGAAACACTTAGCGCCTCGGCTTACTCAGCCTTCCAAGAGTAAAAACACTACAAAATACTGTTTGCTTATATACAACATATTGCACAAACAATTAATCAATTAAGCATACAATTCAAATCACATACTTCCAATTGCATTCTCTGTTGAGTTCCTGAGGCTCCAAAGTACCATACTTTAAAATCAGCAGGATTTCTTTTTTTAAGAGTTTGTTTTTTTAAAGACACACATTCACCTATGCCAACTTGCAATTTTTCCAAGACACAAACCCTAACAGAATCAGGATTAGAGTTGTGTGTTGTCAAAAAATGACTCCCAAGGGGACTCTATTTTTTTATTTTTTATGTCCCTAATATGTTCCTGCAACCAGACACTAAAACTCCTTTAAGTTTCCCCTAGGTAAAACTTCTTGTTCTAAAAACAATCTGTCCGTGTTTTTGTCATATATTTCCTTAAAGACATGCTTTCTTACACCATCAAGCAAGGAAGTTTGAATGGACATGCTTTTATCAAATCAGCATCTTCCCACAATATGTTTCCTTAAAGACAATATCAGCATTGTTTCTCTACAGGATGAAAACAATACTATTACATACTTTCTTGCAAACATCAGCAAACAGATGTTTCCATACAAAGTCCAAAATAGAATACCAAGAAGAAAAACAGGATCTAAAAACACTATAAAAAGACTGTAGCAGATGAAATTGTTAGAGGTATTTTGGTAGGAACACACTTGTTCCGAGGTAATGTACAGGAGAATTATCTTCTATGCTGATTGAGAAGTAAAGTGGTACAGTGTAACTAAGGCTGCAACAATAGTCTGTGTGACTTGTTCATACTTCTCAACATGGAAACATGAAAAATCTGGACAAAGGCCCATGAAAAATAGGTACAAATCTGTATGCTGATTAACATAAAATTTGCATACATAATTGTATAACCCCACCCACTCCAATGGAATTGTGGGATACCAAATTTCAAATGTAAACTGAAGAACAGACAACCAAAATATAGCACCAGACCCTGTAGTAAATGGTAACCATTTTTTTAAATGTGTAGTAATGTTGTTCACTGGAAAGGGAGAAGATTATGAACCTTACGATTTTGTTTTTGGTGACTTGTCGCTCAGGGCTGTTTGAGTTTTCCACCCTTCTCCCTCACAAAATCATGGTTGAATGGGGCCCCCCATACATAGCCCTCCCCCCTGCAGCCATTCCAATGTCTCATTACTTGGCTATTTCTCCCCATTTACCATAAACACTGTAATGTACATACTGCTTTACTTCTACAATGATTATTTGGATTTCATTTAAAACTTTTATTTTACATTTTATACCACAAACACTTATAGACATCTGCTAAACAAAGCAAAACAGTCTCACAATGAAAACAGACTTAGCATTAAAACTTCTCTGCCCTTGAAACTCACATTCACTGAAACAGCACTGAAACCCACATTGAAAGAAAATGCATCTGGCCAGTGGCAGATAAAGATTACCTTTGGGCTGTTTTCATATCATAGGCCCCTTGCACACAAAACATATATGTATTCTTTGATACAACTTCTTGATTGTATTAAATTATATTCCTTGTATAATATAGTACACTTGTTAGAGCGCATTTTAAATTTACTGTTTTGAAATTTTTCCAGTAAGCAATGAAACAAAATGCATGAACCAATAATGACAAGACTGCCCAATTCAGAACATTTCCATTATAAAAGTCTACTCAAACTTCTACAATCCACCAGTATCAGTAAACATGCACAAGATCTGCAGAAGTAAAAGTCATCTAAATAATTCCACATTAAAGAGATCTGTAACTAATGAAGAGGTTGCTGTTAGCAAACAACTTTATATTTCATTGTTTCATCTACAAATAAAGTGCTATTGCCCTTGAGGAATAAATTGCCTATGTTACATTAAAAAATGATAAGCTAATAACATTGCAATATAGAATGTTCTCAAGCCACATGCAAAGATTAACAGAATCAAGTTAGTTTGCAAAGAGTAACAGAAGTAAGTACAAAGAAGTTTGCTGCCGTGTTTCTTCCTTAACAGAAGTTTGCTGATGTGTTTCCTCCTTGACAGAATAGCTGGCAAGTTTCACACACACACACACACACACACACACACACACACACACACACACACACACACACACACACACACACACACACACACACACACTTCTCTCCTTAACAGATTTAAGTTTAAAAGCAAGTTTACCGCTGCCATGTTGTTTCCTCCTTAACAGAATATAGTGATGCTGACAAGTTTCTCAAACACACAGAGCCGAAACCAAATGCGATCTCATTTGTCTTCTTAACAGAAGTACCAAAGCAAGTTTACTGCTGCCATGTTTCCTACTTAACAGAATACCATGATGCTGGTAAGTTTCTCACACACGCACAGAACTCCCTGGAAATGATTATCCTATTAACCTCCCTAGCATTAACTGTAAAATCATGGCTAGAATCATACTCAAACTCATTAACTACAAACCTGGGAACTTACAAGCAATCCATCCCACTCGGAATGGTTTTTTGAAGAGTAAGTCTTGCTAGCTTAATTCGGTTGACTTTTCTGAGGGTGTGCCTAATGATATTGATGGGGGTAATTCTCTCCCTGCCACTTATCCTGATCTTGCTATGGCATTCAGTACAAATCTCCATTCTGGTATTACTGATAATCTTACCAATTTAAATATTAATTGCTGTTTTACTCAATGCATTGCTAATTGGCTCTGTGATCATAAACACATGGTGAGGGCTGGTGGTACTATCTGTCTAACAGATGAGTTGTAAATGGGGTGCCTCAAGGTTCTGAGCTGGGACTACATCTCTTTGGCATCTACTTCACTAATGTGAAGACAGATGTCTGAGGCTTGTGGTTGACCAAGTTATGAATAACTGCAGACTGGGTGCTATGATTGACTTCCCCTGAAGACTCTGATGTTTTCCAAAATGGGCTAAATAAAGTCAGCACCTAGTGCTTTGACCATGGCCTTAAACAAGTTAAAAAAATGTAGTATAGATGCATTTTGGAAATAAGTCTTTCCCATTGATTTAAATGAAACCCTAATAAAGGTTGAAATATTCGTCATTTTCATTGACTAACTGTCCTTTGATCATAAGTATCAGTTGCAATAAGGAAACATTTTTTTTCATTGCCCACATAAATCCACATGATCCAGTCAGGTTTTAGTTCCACATGTATTCTTCCCTTACTAGGCCAATCATTAAGTTTAAAGTTCTAGTGAGTACATAGCTGAAAAACATCTATCCAGCTTGAAAGACCGCAATGTTTCCTAACAGAAAATCAAAGAACTAAGTTATTTATGTAATTATTTATTTATTATTGTTTTTATTTACTGAGAACCCGCGGTGGTGGTGCTGCGGTAGCGTTGTCGCCTCACAGTAAGATGCTGTCTGGTTCGATTCTCAGCTAGTGCGTCTTCTGCATGGAGACATGCATGAATGGGCATACCTTCGTTGAAGGTTGTGCATCAGGGCTGGTAACTCGGCATGTAAAAAATCAACTACCAATCATTAGCAGACCGGAGTTCCGCTGTGGCAACCCCTAACCGGGAAAAGCTGAAAGACACAAACATTTACTGAGAAAGTCTGACTGGACACATAACACATTTTCATAGGTTCATAGGTAGGTACTAGGCTATTGGCAGTATTATTAGATTTAGACACAAGCAGAAGAAGTTTGTCAGTGGAGTAGAGTGGCCTTGATGGGTGATATGGTTGTATAAGACCAATTAGAAAAGGGCAGATGTTTGGTTTATAGATGATACTGTATATGAAGATCAGTTGGAGTAATGCAGGTAGTGGGGTAATTCTAACCAGTGAAGTCATCTGAGGACAGTACAATGGCAAGCTATATGGGGAAGATTTGCAGCAAATTTTGCGACCTTGTAATATTATTCAAGTTTGTTTAGTTGGGTTGCCTGCAAGTTAAATAGGACTTCAGCAGAGTATAAAGGTAAGGGTAGGATGAGAAAGAAGGCAATCTACTTTCATGTATTATTGGACATATATGACTTAGCTCTACAGAGTGAGCTTAGTTTTGGTGTGTTTGCTTTATTATGTGTTGGATATAGTAGTCATATTTTCCTTTAGCTGAATAGATTAAAAAGTCTTTCACATTTCCATCTCCTACAGACTCCTACATGGGTAGCTCTGCCTTGCTTTTCAGGCTATGAAAGATTCTGTTTTAATAGATCTTCTCTATCTCTTAAATGGTATTAATGTTAGGAACACTCACTCCAAAACTCTCAGCTTGCATTGTTAAATAAAAAGGACTTCTTGGAAATATAGATACATCAGCTGTAGGATTCCCTACCTTCCCTTGCATATTAAACAGTGTAATATCTTAGCCTCTTTCAAGTTAAGTCTTGATAGTTGGATGGGTTTACATAAATTTCCAGAGGGATTAGTAGCATGGACATAGCCCTTATCAAGGCTGGAAAAAAAGAGAACTAACATAAATCTACGAGGGATACTTCCTAAGGTGCATGGCTAGGAGATACATAGTTTTCAAACCACATGCCTAGCACTAACCAGTGAACCTATGAAACTACCTTTTGGACATGCTGTTTGCTATACCTACAACTCATGCTGTCCATTAGAAAACAAGTTCACTCCATTCTCATTGTCAAAATGCATACTTTTTTTGTTCTTAGATAGACTAGATAGTGCTGGGGGGGCTTTAACTTCGACAGGGGTGGGGGACATTTCTTCAAACAGCCTGAAACACCACTGCAAATCTGTCTAAGTATTTTTAGTGACCTTGTTTCTGGTTGAAAACTCTTGAAAAATAAAACAGACACATTTACAAACAGAACGACTTACAAGTAAAATGTATGTTTGCTAATTTTCTCCAAGATGCCTAGTACACATTTTTTAAAGTTTCACATGCTTTGGACAGTGCTATGGTTTTCTGTTTTTCCAGTAATGGAGGAAGTCAATGTAGCCTTTCTCATTACGCCTGGGAAGCAGGATGAAGAAGAGTTTACTATTACATCCATTTCAGGTTAGTAACATGGTACACCTACTTACTGTGGTTGACGGTGTACACTCCATTTCCCTATTATGACTGCACAAATAAGCTTCAATGAAAAAACGGGGGCATGATGACCTCTATTATGTAACCATAACATTGTGGTTGACAGCAGCAGCTATACATGGCAACTGTCTGAGCCATCCTCTTGGCATAACACACACCTGAAAGTGAAACTCAAATGCAAAACAGTGATGAAAAAAGTGCAAGTGGAAAAATTGTCAGGATGTCAGAACCACGGTTCTGAAGATGTCTGTTATGTCAGATGAAAGTGCTTAACCGTTACTTGTGGATTTTATCTCTGTGGATTAAAAGGTGTTTGCTGTGCTGCTAACTGACTGACTTGGTTTCTTCTGTTATTTGCTGAATTTTACCTGGTTGAGCACTGTGTGGATTTCAATTTGTAGTTTTTTCTGGTTATAGAATGACATCACATTTGATCACCTGATTCTGGTACACTACACATTCAGAGCTTTGCTAAGATCTGTTGCAGTACTTGAAAATTGTAGAACAATTTCAAAAACTTCTACTCTTCCCTTCCAGAATTCTTTGTTTAAACATAAACATTTAATCAGTTATAATAACACTGTTGTTACATTTTTAATACAAGCATCTGTAGAATTCAGTGTGATAGTCAAATGACACAACATTATTTACAAAACTCCAGCTATCAATACTGGCATATGTTACAGATGCACTGCCCTATTCTCCCTGGCATAGATGGCAATACCTCACAATGTCACAAAGCTGATTTGAAGTTCTTGTCTTGGGAAACAGTATTACTCATTGGTCTGACTCCAGCAATAATATTATCTGAGTTACAAGCTCTTACGGAAGTTCAGCCCTATGAAGTCTTTCACAGAGATAGGGTAAATTTGAAAATAAACCCTTCCTTTATGTCTAAAGAGGCTTCAGAGTTTACTTTAAGCCAGACTATTCATTTCCCTATTTTTTTATCCAGAAGCAAATAACAGATGTGAAAAAAAACTCTTAACAAGCACCACAAATTAGGTTATTTCTCTAGATCTAGAGCAGGCCTTGTTAGTACTATTCTCCAGGGGCTCCTATACTCTGATACTTCTTCCTCCTCCCTTTCTTTCTAAGCTTTGGTATTTGTCCCACATGATAGTTTCCCTTTCTTCTCCACCCAACATCTATCCTCCAAATCCCAGAGACATCTCTAATCCCATCTTCACACTCAGAAAGCCCATTTACCCTCAATCTAATAACTCCAGTTTGACTCCCACTAATTTCACAATTGCCCTCTTTAATATTAATATTCAATGTATTGCCAATGAGATGTCTGAGTTTCACATTGAGGTTGTTATTCACAACCCAAATATCATAGCCATAACTGAAATATGGCTTAAACCTTGCATTAAAGATGCTACATTTAAACCACTATGTTACAAAATCTTTATTGCTGACTGCACACACAAAAGATGAGACAGGCTAGCACTAATCAACTTCACTCAACTCTCACCCTCTACTCAAAACAATCACCCTGTTATTCAAATGCATAAATACTAGTCAACCCCCTAAAATGTATTTAAAACAAAACAAAGCAATTTGTCTTGTCACAGTTTACATCCCACCAAAAAATAACATCTCCATAATAGAAGACATCCTCTCCTGGATTTCTTCCAATATTAGTCAGGAAGCTATCATCTCTTGTGATTTCAGTAATGATTGGAATACATTAAACTATAATGCCTCCTCAGTATATAAACCTCTATGGTTTCACACTTTGTCAAATCCCCTACCAGATTTACTAAGTTCACTGCAAATTTACTACCCTCGACTGAATCCTAACCACCAGCCCAGATAAAGTAACAGAAGCAGGAATTCTCCCTGTTACATTAGGTGATCATTGTGTTATTTTCATCATCCGGAAGCATTCCCTACTACAAAAGACCCCTCAAGTCATATCCATAGGAAATGTAAATAATTTTACCCTCAGTACCTTCATCTCCTTACTAAAGCAAATTAATTAGTCTTCACTCACATTCAGTTCCACCTTTCTTGATATTCTTAACTCCCTTGTTTCAATAAGAAGAAAAAAGAACCAAATCTAATACAGCACCATAGTTAAAATATGAAACAAAACAAAAAAGAAAAAGTGACAAAGCCTGGAAAGCATGGCATCCAAACAAAAAACAATCCTTATTTCAGTCAACAACTTTGTAACTTCTTTCAAAAAGTCATCTTGGCTGACACAAGAAATTACTATATTGATGGGACGTCTGCTATGGTTGCACTCTGAGTGAACATGGTTGTTCATCCTCTGAGCCAAAGCATCTGATTTAAAGAAATTGATCCTGGACTCCTTTAAAAAATACTAAAGACAAACACCCCAGTCTTTATCAGAAGCTAAATGAGAAAGAATAGAGCACGTAATACAAAGAAAGTGGCCAAGAGAGAGGAAATTTGTGATTTCTCTGTGTTAGTGATTGACAGCAAATTAGGTGACCCAACACCAAACACAGCATAGCAAGATGGCTGCAATAAGTCAAAAGCTGAACAGGGTCTATCAAGAAGTTATTAGTATGAATTAAGTTTTAGGGGAATTTAGCAAAAAGAAGGATCAGAGATTGGAAGAAGTAGAAGGGACATCATCTAAGTATGTGGATGAGATTGAAAATCTGAAAGCTAAGGGCTAGCCATATTACAAAGATAACAGAACTTACAAGAACTTATGAAGAAATGACAGATAAGTTAACTGAGCTAGAAGACAGAGGCAGAAGGGATAAGATTTGTAAATGTGCCTGAGAGGAGTGAAGGCAGAGACTGCAAATTATTCATGAGAGATCAGCTAACTAAATTAGCTGGCCTTTCTAAGAATTAAAAATGGAAAAAGCGCACAGGATCTTTCAATCTTCAGATAGGCCTTCACAATGTCCTTTTCCTATAGTTGTAAAATTGCTATCTAAGGATTTTAAAGAATACATCCTAGGTGAACCTTGGAAAAAAGGAAACATTCAGAAAGCTGGTGAGCATTGGGTCTTTATGAACCTAGACTGTTCGACTACAAGTGTTTCAAAACTTATGGGAAACTTTTCTTAAAGATGAAAGTAGTATATCCTGCCACGTTTAAGATTTTTTTTCCTCGTGGGATTTAAGTCTTTCATAGACGCTTCTATGGCAGCAACAGAAAGTACAGTTTTGTACCTACCATAAATGTAGATGTTCGAAGATCCACATTGCTGCAGTCCTAACACTTGGGTAGTCTGCTGTCCCAGTCGAATACCAAAGTATATGGCGGGCGGGTCAAGTCGCATTAGTCTGACGACGCCACGCCAGGGTACAATACAAATGACCATGACCGGCGTCATATCGCTCCCAGTTCTTTCTCCCCCCAGAAAAGAAGACCCTAAAAGATAAGGCCAAAACCAAAAAACACCAAACCTGTACCAAATATATATATGTTAATATATATTTTAAAATTACAAACCACACACCCACCCCACACACACCTAAACACAGAGGGGAAGGGGGGATAGGAGGGTTGACATCAGCAAATCTTCGAACATCTACATTTATGGTGGTAGGTACAAATACTAATCATACTCATGTTGCAGTCATGCCACACTTGGGTAGAATCCCAAAGCAGAAGTAAGGGAGCAGGGGTAAGGGGCAAAAATCAGGAGCTGTCAAGCCAACTCTGTGCATATGCCAAAAAAAGCAAAAACTAGCCCAAGAGAGAGAGTAGAGAGGAAGGTGGTAATGTTAGAAAGTAGTAACTCCAAACTCCAAGTAGCTGCCTCCATATCCTTAGTCCCCAACCCCCTTAGAAATGCTGTTGAAGTAAGTGTGGCCCTAGTGGAATGAGGCCTAATCCCAGCTGGAATGAATCCTTGCCATGATGCAAAAAATGCAATAATGCAAAATACAACCAAATTTTTTTGTATTGAGCTTGAGCTGACACTGAACTCAAAGAAAAAGAAACAAAAAAACTGCTGAGAAACTGAAACTGCCTAAAACCTTTAACTGCTAAAAAATATAACTGCGATAACTGTGTGTGCGTAAATTGTCTAAAATCTTTTTATTTTATTTTGGGGAGTAGGCAAAAAAATAGTTTGGTTTAAATCCACACTAGAAACCACACTAGAAACCAATTAAAGGCAAGTACGTGACATAACCTATCCTTATGGAAAATCAAAAAGCCTAACAAACAGAAGGGGCTGCTGCATCAAAACCTTTCTTGAAAAGTAATGGCCAACAAAAAGTAGTCTCAAAAGCAGTAATTTCCAAGACAAGTATTTCAATTCAGCAGTAGTTAAGTAGTAGAGTAAGCTTCCAAGGCAAAGTTGAAAGCCCAAGCAGGAAGTCCACACTTTGGAGCTATATTCTTTGCCCTTATAGAATATGCAAAACAAGAGATGACAATGGTGGGTCACAATTGAACAAACTGAGCTTGAAGCAGCATGATGAATATCTGAGCATGAGGAGCATGAATCCAGTAAACAGAACCAAAAGATAATGGAAGAGACAGACAAACCTCCAAACACTCAAATCAAACCAAATACTCCAATGAAATCTCCAAATCTGCCTGCAAACTCCAAATTCTTTTAAACACTTTTCTCTGTCAAAATTCTTCCATTCACACTTTCCCTGGCCAAAACTTGTTGAGTGTCCTGAGACCTGCCAAACAGTTGAGTTGAATGAGTTAGGGTGCTTGAGAAAGAAGAGATGATTGAAGAGAAGGAGATGAGAGAGGATGACAAAAATCAAGGCAATGGAAATGAGGAAAGGACTAGGGACTGGAATGTTCCTGTACCATCAGGTTGCAGCCAGGCTGGGAGTTATTCAGTAATGGGTACTGGTCTTGTCTGAGGGCTACCAGAGCTTTTAAAGTTATCCTGGGAAGGGGCAGGCACAGCACACATGAACCTTTTTGGAGAAGAGGCAAAGGTGGAAAGGCATACACATGAAGATTTTTCCAACTGAAAGAAAGAGACCAAGCTTTGTTGAGTGGTGGAGAAGCTTTTCAAATGTCTTATGCAAGTTCTGGTCTCATAGCTGAGAAATACATGAAGATCCTGAAGATCCAGTTTCCACTGCGGGGGATCAAGGATCCAAGATCCATGCATCACTTGCTGAAGGAGTTCTGTGCTCCGTTTGAATTTGCTGCTGAAACTTGCCTTGCAGAAGCTCCCCAAGAAGGAGCAAGCCTGCATAGAGGATAGAAATAGTTGCCCTGAATGTGTTTGTTGACACATTGACAGTTGTGTTGTCTGTTAGAATCAACACTGTTCTCCCCTGGCCCTTGTGAAAGACCTGTCTGAAAGTTGACAACTGTTAACATCAAGAAACATCTCCTGTGCCAGTGTAAGGTGTGTAGCCTGTCTGGTCTATTTCTTGTCTTGTATCTCCTTCTGGCAGAGATGAGCTCCCAAGCTATGTCTGAGGCATCTGTCATTAGAATGAGGCGCTTCTGGGGCATCCAGAGAGAGAATATGTTATGTCACAGTCTGTCTGGAGCCCACCATCCCTCTTCCTGCAACTTAGTCTGATAGGCACACATGTAAGCTTCCTTGAGATCTAAGTTACCATCCAGTGTGATCTGCCCAGCAGTAAGGTAAAAGCTGTTGTAATTTTGACAACATTTTGAACTTGGGAATGTCCAGATAAGTGAGGATAGATAAATCCAAAAAAATTGGTCCTTTTTGTTTTTTTTTATTAGGGAACAGGCGAGAATAAAAAAACAGGCCCTTTCTTCTGCTGAAGGGCTGAATGGCTCCTATTTTGAGTAACAGAGAAGTTTTGTTGTTTGCTTGTTCTTTTCTTATGTAGGAGGAATGTATGGCATGAAAGGGGAGGGCAACAAGGTAAAAAAATAAAAACTATGATATCCAATACCCATCTGTCTTACCCATCTGTCTTGGGTAATTTCTTTGAAAAGTGCCAGCCTTCCTCCCCCAGGCCCCTGAAAGCAGAAAAGCCTGCAGACGAAAAAGCACTGGTCTGAAAACTGAGGTCAGCTATGAGGTCTCCCTCACCAGAAGACTGAGCAGGTGAACCCTGACTCTGGGCTGAAAGAACCTGGTTCTGCCCCTAAAGAACCTTGAGCTCTGCCTAGACTGGGAATCAGACCTAGCCCCTAGACTCCAATCCTAAAGCCAGAGCCATAAGCCCTTTTTCTACAGCTTTTCAAAAAAACAAGACCTAACAGTTCAAAAAGCTTTTCTCCATTCTGCATTTAAAACTGCTTCCTTTTCTTTAAAACAAAAACTGCTTAGACTGTAACAACACATCCAAAACCAAAGGAGCATCCAAAATCCTTAAATTAACATCCTCCAGCTGAAGAAGAACAGAACCAGTGGCAGCAGGCTGGAGAACAGAAACAGCAACAGCAAAACCACATTGCGAAGAGGCCTGCCCACCATCAAACCTGCATTGCAAGGAATGCTTACCCAACTAACTCTCAACACACTGTTCAGAATCATGACCTTATTCCTTAAACTAAAGGAGATACCTATGATTTTTTAAGAATTGCTTCAATTGTAGACCTCAATTTTTGTGAGAAAGTATACAAAAGTTTTCATCTGTAAAAAAGTGGAAGCTAAGAACTTATTTGGATACACCTTTTTTTTTAACAACAGAAGCCTTTCTTTATCTTAGGGAACACCTTGAAAAGATATTGAAGGGACTCTTAAAAGAATTTTTAAAGATTAAAACACCTTTATCTGGTCTGATTTAAGGACTGGGGGAAAAGGCACTTATAAGCTTACCAGGAGGCCATAAGGGACTGAGGAGTAAAATCAGGGGGCAGGAAGGCCTCTATCAAACACATCAGAAAAAATTCCCTAACACAAACAAAACATCCAAAGGGGTCTTCCTGGAATTCCCTATAAATAAGCCTAATGCAAAAATTCCCTCAAATCCCCTGGAAAATTCCAAAAAGAAAAATCAAGGAGAAAAAGAAGCCTCAATCAAACTCAGGAGAGAAGAATAGAATCAGAATCATCAGAATCAGAATCAGAATCCAGAATCAGGAGGATCAACCTCAAGTTCAGGCAAGAAAAGCTGCAGCCTAGGCCTCAAGTCCAGGAGCAAGATCAGGTTCCTCCCTAGGCTCCTTTAGAACCTCCACCCCAGGCCTCCTCTAATCAGGGTAATCAAATCTTCTGCCATTTAATCATCACTTCTGCCAGGCAATGAAAGAAGAAAAACAGAAGAAGGCACTGGCAGAACCACCTTAGAACCAAGGGGGAGGCACTGCCACCTGAAGGGAGGGAAGGGGCCTAACTGACCTGAGAAGAACAAGACACCTTAGCCTACTCCTCCAGAACACCCACCTGAGAAGAAGCTCAGCCCTCCCTGCCCCTCCCCTTCTAAAGGTCTAACCTGACTGTCTTCTTCTGAGACTTCCAAACTTGCTGCTTTGAACTTGCGCTTTCACGAACCGGTGCTTCGAACCGGCTTGCTGCTTTGTTGATTGGCTGGCTGCAGCAAAACAGGCGCGGTCCTATTTATCTTCTCTTTATAAGGCGTTTGTTAACACGGCAATTTAGCATATCAACCACTAAAACCTACCGTTTGTTAAATCTAGCACAAAATAGCAGTAAACAACGTGATGCTTCTGTTTCCCACAAGGTATACACAATTTTTTCTCTCCCCTATCAAACAAGTACCCAACAAAATACAGTTATTCACTTTTCTGACATCCGGTCTTTGATTGAGTCTGAAAAAGCTGAAACCCAATTAACAAAACTTCCATCTGAGGCAAACGGGCTGCAAAAAACTACTTCACAAAAGACTGCGGATATGACCTGATTCATGCTGAAAATTACTGACTGACTGGCTGACGACTAATAAACTGCTTCTGATTCACAACCATAACATGCGGATTTATTATTGGCTGGACTATTGGACGTTATCACCATCATGATGTGGACACGCCGAGATCTGAAAAGTTTTAGCTCTTGGGATAGCAAAGATAATAATTTTTGCATGTTTTGTGTATTCAAATGAGACACTGAGGCTGGGTATGCATTCAAGTCATTTATTATACATACACAAATCAGGAGCTGTAACTTTACATATACTTTGTACTTTATATCCTTACCGACTGACTTGTTACTTCTAACACACACATGCATCTCCATTCAAGCTGACATTCATACTGGTTGACTACCCAAAATGGCACTGATCTCACATGTGCTTAGTAACTTATATGCATGTGCTATCTAGCTACAGTGGCTGATTAGGTAAAATATACACACTGAACTACATCCTCCCTCTTTAATTTTGTTCGACATTGCAAAATACAAGAACAAAGGCATATTTAAGAGCTAGGCATTATTTCAACATTTCAACAAAACATAATTGATTTAAATCCAAGTTGCTGTGTATTTAGGATTGGGTCTGTGTCTGGTTTGCACAACCAGTTTTCTGCATTGCCCTTTGGGCTATCCACTGTGACTTGAGTTTTTATCAAATGCCTTGCTTTGGTAGTGGCTTGCTGCCAAACTCTTGGCATTCAGATCTTTTCTTACTTGGATGACTTGCTGATCAGTGCAGAGTCTGCTTCCAGGTTTTTGGAATCACTAGAAAACGTCTTGACCTTACTCTCCCACCTAGGGTACAAGATGAACCTTCAGAAGTTCTGCCTGATGCCCTCACAAAGACTACAAAAAAAATGGCCTTTTTCTTGAAGGCAAGGTCCTGCCCTACCAGACAATGATTCAGGAATTCTCCAGGAGAAATGTTGTCTTATCAAGAGAATTCCTAAAAACTCTAGGACTGATGATGTCCTTGAGTCTCATTATACCACTGGCCAGTATCCACATGAAAAAAATTCAGTGGTATGTTTGAAACTGTTGGACCCAGTAGCCGCATTACTTGGAGTCCCAGTTACCAATGCTGCTTTTCATAAGATTGAAGTTACAGTAGTGGACAGAACAGTCAAGTGTCAATGCAGGACTTCCATTCTTTACATCTGTTCTGATGCAATCTGTCCAGTCTGATTCAACCAACTTCTCTTTGGGAGCTGTGTCAGTGGAGATGTAAGTGCAGGCTACTTGAAATCCCAGGGAAGTCCTTCACCACCTATGGACTCCAGGCCCTCTTCTTGTGCTTATGGACAACACCACACTGATGTGGTACCTCTACAAACAAGGGAGTGCAAGGTCATACAAGCTGTGGCAGTGATGGCCTGGGAGCTGGCTTTACGGAATTCTTTGACTCTTTAAACGGTATACATTCTGTCAGAGAAAAATGATGTGGCAGATAAACTATGTAGATCCTGGATGAACCACATAAGTGGCAGTGGCAGCTCAAGGCAGTAATATTCCAGGATATAGTCCAGATGTGTGGAACTCCTGGAATAGATCTGTTTACTTCCTTTCAAAACAGACAGCTAAAGAAATTCTGTTCCAGATATCCTTTCAGCCATGCTTGGAGGACAGATGCATTCTTATTCCCTTGAATGGGAGTGTTCCTATATGTTTCCCCCCCTTTCCACTGATTCACAAGGTACTTCGAAGGGCTGGAGAGAAATGCCAAACATTTTTGTGGTGACCTCCTATTGGCTCAGGCAATCTTGGTTCTGTCTTCTATTGCTGTTGGTTAAGGACAAATACTACATATTTCCTTACACTCTGGATTTGCTCATACAGTCTCAGGGGAGACTGGTGCACTCCACTTTGGAGCAACTACAGCTGACAGCCTGGATGATTCACTCTTGGCTCCATTTAGGTAATTTTTTCATGAGGATGTGCATGTTAAAGGAGACCAAAAAAAGTACCACTAGAAAATCTTATATTTACAAAGGATGAGGTTTTGTAAGTGGTGTCAAAACAGCAACAGAGGGTCCCATGAGGTCATTGCCCCTGTGGTCTTAAAATATATGTGTGAGCTAGTTCAGGATGGCTTATCATATGCATCCATTAAGGTGCATTTAGCAGCTATCTCTGCCTGTCTGACAGTATATCCCCCTATTTCCTCATATCTTTTGATAACACAGTTCCTGAAAGGAGTATTGCATATGAGGCCCCCTCGCAAGCAAACTCCTCCTTTCTAGGATCAACTATGTTCTAGAAAAAAATTGACCTTACCGCATTTCATACCAGCTGCTCAGGCTGATCTGATGTTATTAACTTGGAAAACTGTTTTGTGTATTTCACTGATATCTGCAAGGTGAATCTCTGAGCTGCAAGGTCTCATGATGGGACAACCTTACCTTATGTTCCAAAGGGATAGGTTTTTGTTACATGCTAGCCCCTCTTTCTTGCCAAAAGTGGTCTCAGAAGTCACTCTTAATCAGTCTAGCAATCTCCCTGTGTCCTTTGCAGAAATTCAGAATAAGGGAAAGAAGAGATGTCATACCTTGAATTTGCACTGGCAGCTCAGGTACTTCCTTGACAGAATGAAACCCTTCAGGAAGGCTGAAATACTTTTTATTTCCTGCATGGGGGCAAAGAACGGCCAGTCTGTCTGTAAGCAAACCATTGCTCATTGGTTGCCCTCTGGCATTGTTTCCTGTTACACCCAACATGGCAAGGCAAATCAAGGCAAGGTAAAGGCACATTCCACTAGGGCCTTTTCCTCTTCACTGGCATATTGGGAAGCAGTGGACTCTAGAAGTATTCTAGAGACAGCAACTTGGTCCTCAGTCCATGCCTTTATAAAGCACTAGAAGCTGGATTCCTTTTCCAGATCCAGAGCAAGTTTTGCTTCTTTAGGTGCTCTTGAACCCTTATCCTTCCTTCTCTCAGGTTGGGTAAGCTTTGAGAATTTACCCAAATCAAATGCCAGTAAGGTAGTGTGTTTGTTGAACATAGTACAGTTGTATCAGTCCTACTACCTGTAATAACAGATGTTTATAGAATACACTGCCTTACAGGTAGTACCCACCCACCATTCTCCTTTTTGGATACACATAGTGTGATGTTTGTGTTGCTGTTGAGTGCTCTTCCATGGCCTTTAATGTTCTGTGTGTGGGGTGGTTTGGATCAGTAGGTATTCACAAAACTTGTGTTTCCATTTCACTTCCTGCTGGACCCTAGAAAAGTGAAAGGGTGTTGTCTGTGTGTCTGTATGGTAGTCCTCTGTGCTGTCATGATTAGTCCATCTCACCCACAGACAGGCAGTGGGAGGGACTTTGTGCTTTGGTAGACTACCAGGGAAGGGTAGCAAGACATTACTACTAGAATGCCAATAAGGCAGTGTATTTTACTAACAACTACCTTTACAGTTAAGTAGGACATATGCAACTGTATCTTATAAGTAGGGGTTCTCCTTTTGCCCAGAAGAGAAGAAAATGGATAAGCAGGGAAGATTTGTCTTACTTTAGTTGGGATTGGGACTCTCAACGAGTTATCTTAGGTAACGTATCTCCATTTTAGGATCCCAGGTAAGGTTATTAGAGAAGCAATGTGGAAAGTGGTAACATTTATGCAAGGGACTGGGCTGATTGCAGGAAACAGGAATATGGTGTTTGAGAAAGAAGCTGTGAGTAGGGGACCAAGACTGAAAGCTTTATCAAAGAAACGGAAGTTGTTAAAATAGATTGTGAGAATATATAGCCTGAAAGACTTAACAGAGAGTCAGCCTAATAGGAGTAATTATGCCCTTACCTCAGGGAGATTTGAATCCCAGTTAAGATTTGATCATATCTCTATAACAAAAGGGCATGATTATTAGAGATATTAACAGTCATCCTATATTGATATTCACCCATGCTTGTTTGGTTGCAGACATATTAAATCCTGGTCATAAAAAAAGACCCGAGACATTGGAGACTAAGAAAAACTTGGCTAAGGAGAAATTATAAAAGAAAACGGTTAGACAATATTTTAGAGGAATATCTATCTGTATTAGGGGTATATTCTTCTTGGATGGGATAATGTTAAGGAAGAACTGAAGAAACAGGTGAAAAAAACAGAATGGAAACAAAGGGAAGTTAATAAAAATAGGAGTTAGAAAGAATAAGAGAATTACATGAGAGCAGTGACACTTTTACACAAGCCTAGGTGGAAGAGTTAACTAGATTAGAAAAGGAATGTGATAGACCTTGAAGAAAGATCAGAACAGATGATCAGATCACCTGCAAATACAGCCAACTTTTCTTCCCCCCTGTCCAGTTCCATTCTTAACATGTTTTGTCAGGACTTTGTCTCAAAACAACAGAAATACCTTGCCCTAAGGTTAAGGCAGCAAAAGACAGAGAGAGACAGTGCAACAGTCAGAAACCTGGAAACAGGTAGATTTATATCTGAGAAGTGGAGGAAAATATTTATAGAATTTTACTGAGAAATTTACAGGCAACAGTAGACAGACTTACCGAGGAAGGAAAACCTAAATGAGTTTTTTAAGACTTAAAACTTCACACTGATAGTGAGACAGAAAAAAAAAACAGAATGAATGAGATCTCTTACAAAAGATGGCATAGTAATCCAGTTAGAAGGCAAGAACTGGGGGAAATCATTGTGAGGAGGATGATTGTCCAGTAGAGTTATGGAAGGAATACCAGTACATGATTCTACTACTCTGGGTTAAATTATTTAGTGAAATTATGGAACATTACAGAAAACACCAAAATCCTGGCATGAAGCAATGATTTCACTGCTACTAAAGGAAGGAAGAGACCCATGAGTGCGAGGATCACAATAGGCTGATATCAATGCTAAATCACAACTATAAGATATTTGTGTCCATTTTAGCTGAGAGCATTGTGAAAATACTCTTGAGACTAATTGATAGTGATCAATGTGGATTTATTACGGACATTTGATAATATCTTGAAAACCAAAATGATACATAGAGCAGCCAAGGAAGAAAAAATAACTGTTATTTTAGGGCTGGATGCAGAAAAGGCATTTGACAGGGTTCCCTGGAAATATTTATGGGAAGTCTTAAAGCATATGGGATTTCCAGAGGGGTTGATCAGTTTCTTTCAGGAGATCAACAAATATTCTGAGCAACTATTAACAATAAATGCAAAGTTGGCTAAAGAAGTTGTTATAGAAAAGGGAACACAGCACGATTGCCCTCTGTCCCCATTGTTGTTTGCAATTTACCTTGAACCTCTAGACCAAAGGATCCAACAATCTGGAATGAAAGAATGGAATTAAATAGGGAGGGAAGAAAGTTGGCTCTGTTTGCAGATGATGTGATCTTAAACTTGACTGTCCCAAATAGGGACTTTCCCAATCTGTTTAAATTGTTAAGAGATTTTTAGGGGTATATCATGAGCGGACAGGTGATCCGCTGTGGCGACCCCTAACAGGGAAAAGCCGAAAGAAGAAGAAGAAGAAGAAGAAGAAGATCTCATTATAAAATAAACAAAGACAAAACCAAAGCGCTCTGTATTAGTTATGTCCCATAGTTCTTACCTGTTCAAAATTTTCCACAATTATGGGGACATTGTCATCTGACATATCTAGGTGTTTGGTTAAAAAAAGAGCTCTTAAGAACTTCATTATGGAAACAAGGGGGTCAAGCAAATGATAAAACCCTGGAGTTATTATCAAAATTTAAGTTCTTAATGTGAGACCTGGACCAATGGATTCAGGCAATTAAAATGTTTGTGGTGCCTCTAGTGCCATGCACTGCTAAAGCTTTCTTGTACAACCCAGGTACAACGTTCTGTGAGACATTGAGAAGAAATATCATGGATTATATTTGGAGTGAAAGGGGACACATAGTAATATGGCAAAAAATAATAGTACCAGAAGAGAGAAAGTCTGGGATTGCCACATCTTCAGGAATACTTCACAGCAGCACAGGCGAAGCTTATATGTTATGTACAAAATTTAGGTTGCATGGCTAAACTGAAAGATATGATAATGACAAGGGATAGAGAGCATCCCATAATTGACCCTTTGAACATATGTGGGGAGGCCATTAAAAAGATTCCAGCTCAGCTGTAGATTATTTATATAAGGTAGTTAATACTATGTTCAGGATGGAAGAATACAAAAATTTGCAATTCGAAGTTTGCTCCATTGATCTAGGCAAAATCACACTGGGGATAAATCTAGTCTCAGCTGAATGTTGGTGGGCAAGGGAAAGATTGTTTTATTTTGGGAAGAATTAAATGCAGGGGGTAAGAGAGTAGACTGGGGAAAGCTGGGAAAGATCTTCCGTATTAATACAAGAGAGCTGTTTCAATACAGAGAAAAGTATGAAATGTTAAAGGCATTTGACTGTAGGATGGAGGCTAAGGGTTCAAGTGAAACCAGGATTAGTGGGTCTTCTCACAGAAGCAAGCCCAGGAGAAGCCAGAAATGAAAAAATTATATGGAAAATTTACTGGGACCTAATATTATATAAATGACTTTTAAAATGGTTACAGGCTCATAGTCTACACAGATATTTTTTTTTGTCTGATAAATTGCTCCTGAGGTATGCAACGAGTGATGGCAATATCGCCCAGAAGGAGTAGATGGTTGGAATCATATTCTTTTGGAATGTGATAAGATGCAACTGTTTAAAAGGGAATTTGGACATTTAATTTAGAAGTTATCAAAAGGGAAATGGCAGCTGACTAAGAAAAGTTTTCTTGTCAGCTGGGATGAAAGAGAAAATATTACTGAAAAACCATTGACTTACTATCAGTAGTCATAAATCGCTCTATTACAGAATCCATTGGCTTAACCAGTGTCAATGCTCATCAATTGCTCCATTACCGAATCTACTGTTCATACTCTATGAAAACAATATTTTCTTATCTGCCTTCACAAAGGAGGCATCTTTACTGAAATGTTTAATATTTGTTCTGTTGCCGTCTTGTCTCCTCTTTTTAAAATCCAGGTCTAGGCATTTATTCTATCTAATCACATTCTTTCCTCCACTTGTCATGGTTTTTGACCCTACCATAGCACAACTACTGCTCTATTATCCTTCTTAAACACTATCTACCATGAACTAAACAGCATCATCATAATTGACTCAGAATTTTCCTAGATCTTTCCAAGACATCTGATACAATCTCACATCTAAGACTGATACAAACACTTTCCTCATTAGGCTTCTGTGCTTCTGACCACATTTGGTTTTCTATCTACCTCACTGACCATGGCCAATCAGTAAAACGACACTCAGCCATCTCCATCTATCTGGTAGTAAATACTGGCATCCCTCGTCTCTAGCCTTGATTACCTGGTATTTAATATATTTATAAATAATCTTAGCAAAGCCATGTCACATGTTACCACTATCCAATATACTGATGATGCCACCCATAGCTGCTTGGCTACCTCTATAGCTACAAACCTTTACACAAGATTTCTTCATATCTATTGAGTCTTATCTATCTCAATCTCAGCAAAACAAAACTAATGGTCTTCATATCTAAGTCTGCTATTGATAATAATCATAATATCAATGTTACCACTTCACAACATATTCACCTGGACACAGTCCCCTAAATGAAACTGTTTGGTGTTACTCTAGATGATCAACTAAAATTTGATATTCGCGTTCTTAACATAATAAAAAATATATCAAAAATTGGGCCTTCTGTATAGGCCCTCTAACTTCCTCACTGTGCAGTCTCTCACAAACATTGCTACTACCTTGTTTTTCTCTATACTTCTCTATGCCCTCCTATTCTTACAAGTATTAACTCTACACTAATAGAAAACTAGGGCAACCTTATAATAAAATAGTCAAATTTGCAACCAGAATGCCCATTTCTACTCAGCACTGCATCATACTTAAATATTGCATTGGCTCAAACTACCAAATATTCTTATTTTCTCACAGTTAAAACTTGCCTATAATATACTCCATTCCATAGATAAATTTCCCTCTTCAGTAGACCTCTCTGCTCTAAAGATACAAACCTTCATATTGTTAAAAAAATCTTACAGCACTTTTGGCAATTGCCTGTACTCAAAATACATATCTAAAATGTGGAATTTACATTCTCCAGCTGTAAGACAAACAATATCCTTTAGTTCCTTCATAAACAACTTAAAAAGCTTACCTGCACAATTTTTGATCTGTATTTGCTCCTGCTCACTAGGCTGAAATTACAACACTCTCTCACCCCTTCTCCAAATGTCTATCTTTTCCTCCTCGCTAGACCTACTTAGGCTCCTTCCAACAATAGTTTTATAGTACTTCTGTTTGACAATGCAAGCCATTTTCCTCTATATTCCAGTTCCTACCTTGTTTACTGTAATGTGATCTTCCACAGTATGGTGGCTGCTCTTTTCATCATGCTAAAATGGGCCTCATAGCTCCATAATTATACTAATGAGGTGTTAATGCAAAAGTCTCTGAACCATTATGGTAAAGTGATGTGTTATTATCCACAGTCAGTACAACCATGCTCATCCCTGTACACACCCTGGCTGGGAGGTCATGTGCATGGTGTTTGGGAACAAGCACTCACAAGCTCGTAACACTACATGTCTAGCTGTACTTTTACATCATGTAACCTTGCTGTTCAATGAGACAAAACACTTAGTGTCCAGTATGTGGGCCTGTAAATACAGGGCTACCATTTTCATTTCCATTGTGACCTGTAGGATGAACATGGTCTCTTCAGACACTAATTGCAGCAGCAGAACACCCAGTTGGTTCAGCCAAAAGGTGAAAATCTTTCTGCATTTGCTACATAAGGACTATGGGGAGCACGTGCTGGGGCAGAATGATGGGCCAGGCAGTGAGGGATATCACTGGCATAACCTGCTTTTATGAGCAAGCAGTAGTGGTGCAAGTAAAGTGACCTGCAGAGGCCCCACCTTAATCTTTTCCACCAGTGACAGGCAGAGGTTAGGGATAGGGAGACAACTTTCTATTGTAAGCATTATTTATGTGGTTGGCACTGTACATTCTGAGCTTCACTTGTTACTTTCACTGTCCTCTGTTGTCAGGGAACCTGTGCACTGATTACTGACTGGTTTATGTTTTACAGTGGCAGAGGACATTGCAATGAATCATGAGGCCTGTCTAGGAACATGTGACAGGTTCTGTGGGCAATGGGTAAGGGTAGTATGTAAACTTCTGTAATTTAAGACTGAAATAAAGGTATAATCCATATGTGTTCTAATTTGTGACATTGTTTTCTCTTTGTCTTTGTTGTCTTTCTGTTGGATCATCTGTGATACACAATGAGGTGTGGCTGTAGCTGCCTCGGTCTCCACTGACTAACATGTCTGCTGCTGGGTCAACAGCAGTTCTCAGACCTGTCTCTCTGCAAGTAGATGAAGGTCACCCTATGAAAGGTAACCTGGGGGGGTGCTCACTGGTAGCCTCTGTGGCTACCTCTCAGGAGGAGGGTAGAGGCTTCTCCAGTGACTGTAGTCTGATGGGTCCCCGAGGGTCATCTGGTAGCAGGTGCAGTGACTGGCATGGCAGAGATGGGTTGGCAGCCAGATGCCTTCATTGGCACCCCAGAGCAATTTCTTATGTACCAGATAAAGTTGCATGGCCAGTCCCATCCATTGGAATTCCAGATACACTGTTCAACCTAGATGTGAGTCATGGAGGTGACTCGTGACTGGTATTTAGATGGGTTACCCTCTGAGTCAGACAGACAGGTCCTGTGTAACCACCCTATCCCCCATCATAGTGTTCCCCTTCCTTATGTATCTCTCCCCATACCCTGAATGTAGTCCAGTCCTCCATATCACCAGATGTCTTTCATCTGTTTGTCTGCATGTGTTTATCCACTGTCATCCACTCTTGCATCTGTACCTTTTCTTTCAGTCTCTGTCTGCACTCTATGCTTGTTTGTCTGTCCCTGTTACCTTTGCTATACTTTCCTTTTCCCTAAACATGCTCCTTGCTACCATTCCCTTCTACCAGTCTTAAAAAGGGAATATGGGTACCTATCTCTAAAACAAAGTACTGTTCCTACCCACCATCTTGTCTTCATGTTAATATTATGTTCCTCAGCTTGCTGTTGCACCATTTCTGACTTTCCTTTCTCCTCCATTTGTATGATGAACTAAGTTGGTGCTTTGCTGCAGTGGCCCTTTATGGCCTGCTCACAGCTCCTTTATTGTAGTTAAAAAGCCATCTGCTGTGAGTATGAATATGCATAGCATCAGGCATGTCACAGTCTCAGGACTCTCCCATCGGTCACATGACCACACATAGCACAGTCACTGCGGTAGTGCAACACCTGCCATTAATGTGACTATGGTCATCTACTATGCATCCCTTTGCCTGGCATGCCATTGCTATGCCTGCCATCATACACACCTATCTCTGGGCTGTGTTGCACTAATCAATGCATCTGATTTATTTAGCATGGCAAAACATCATTACAGATTTTTCTGAATTCCCCTCAGTAAGTGAGTATTTTGTGTTATTTGTAAAAAGTAGGGCAGCAGTGGTCTATAAGGGTATCTGACAATATATTGCTGGTATTCAACGATAAGCTACTAAAGGAACTAGGATTGCTCTGGAAAAATTCTAGGTGATCACTGAATATTGTTCTGTTCTAATACAGAAAACTGGTAAATTAAAACTGCAGAAAAAAGGAATACATTTGGGAGAATGTAAGTGACATGCTATACTTGGCTGAATATTTTTGATAAAGCTATTAGATTGTGAGGCAACATAGCTTTTCCCAGTTTAAGAAAGCAGCAACACTGCACACAATGACTAACCAAGAACACTTCTTAAAATATGGGGTTACAGAGAAATCAGTCAGACTTTCTTTAAAAGGAGAATACCTTGAATGTTGCTAATAAAAACTGTTTTATTTTGTAAAAGTAGATGATCCCAAGTTTAAAGTTACGTTCAGGGACACAAATTCATAAAACAAGTATTATTAATAAGTACAAGGTTAACGATCAAGCACTTATCTAGATATGCTGTGGTATTATTGTGCTCTACTGTGCTTTCAAGGTCTGGTGCACACATCTTGAGCACACTACAAGTACGTGATGTCACAATTCCTGAATGTGATGCCTGTTTTACGTGTGTACATATAAGCAATATATAATCAAATGTTGATTATTTCCTGTTTTGGGAAAGTAGGATGAGGGTGAGAATAATGAAAGCAGAGAGTAATTATGATTGGATTAAAACAAAAAAAAAAAAACAGTTCAGAAACACCACGGCTGTAAGACAAATACTTTATTCAACAGAGTAAGCACTTTCACGACCTAACACTCACATAAAATACCTATGCTAATACATATAAAAAATAGACTCTTGCTAAAAGAACCAAGTTGGCCAAGCAGAGGCGGATATTGTTTTTTAATGCAGGGAAGTCACCAGGAATTAATGATGCAGCTTCTCTAAAACCTTTGTTGTGTGTACACACTCCCCCATTGACATAAAAATGTGATAAGTATTGTTTTATGATACAACAGTGTTCATGCTTTTAGCAAGACTCTATTTTTTATATGTATTAGCATAGGTAGTTTATGTGTTCATGCGCTTTTAAAGCATTTGCATAATTAAGTGGACTTGGCTGATTGGTTGCTTTTGACTTATATAGGGTGTATGTGCTTTTTATTGTGATAGTCTGATGAAGTGACTGTTAGGTCATGAAAGCACTTACTCTGTTGAATAAAATATTTGTCTTATAGCAGTGGTAGCATTGTCGCCTCACAGTAAGACGCTGTCCGTTTCGATTCTCAGCTAGAGCGTCTTCTGCATGGAGACATGCGTGAATGGGCGTACCTTCTTTGAAGGTTATGCATCAGGGCTGGTAACTCGGCACGTAAAAATCAACTACCAATCATTAGCAGACCGGAGTTCCACTGTTGCGACCCCTAACCGGGAAAAGCCAAAAGACACAACAACATAGCAGTGGTAATTCTGGACCGTTTTTTTTGTTTTAGTTTGTTCTTAGTTGTACATGGTACAGAATCTATACCCAGGAACTGGTCGTGGTTTGAGTAATTATGATCGGGCCTTACACGGACCGACTAAAGTCCCTGTCACTGTACTCTGTATCTTATAGACTTCTTAGGAGATAGTTATGCCTGGCCTACAGAGGAACCCAAGACCCAAACCTAATGAACTTGCTGCATAGTCGTAAATCAAATGGGTCTAGGGACACCCATTCCAGGGCCTTAAATATGGCCTGTGACCTAAATAGGACTTTCTGGAGGGACAAATTTATCTCCCAGTGACCGCCACATCTTTGGAACAGGCTACCAATTAATGTGAAACAGAGCACCTCTATGACACTGTTCAAGAGGAACCTGGACGAGTGGATGGGGCACCATAAGTTCTTACTGGGGATAGCACCCACAACCCTCCTGGACACGGGCAATCATCATTAAATGCAATCTTGGGTATTGACTAGTACTTCTACTGTATTACATTGGGTTGAAATGGCTAGGCTTAAAATGACCTCAGGGTCAATAGCCTAGTAATCTATGATCCTATGTGCAAATGAAGCTGACCATACTCATGATAAATACCATATAGCAGTGAATGCTGGTCCTCTGTGGAGGAGCAAATATAAACATGGGAGATGTTTTAATGCTACATTTATATATAGACAACAGCTGATAGTTGATCATACAGTTCTGGTCCATATACCTCAGCTACTGTCAGCAATAGTGTTTGGCCCCACTTTTTGGTTTAAGGAATCTATCACAGAACTGACAAAAAATTTCCCAGTGAAGATATAGTATGCCTAGATATCTGGTCTGTGTAATAGTATGCTTTTTTTCCCACACAGATAATCATTCACAAGAGCCATAAGTCCATTCAGTGAGTAGATACTGCAACAAATAGCTGACATTTTTGCAAAAAAATAAAATATGAGATGATGGACCAGAACACATTTAGCATATTTCTAGCAGAGAATAGTGGAACTTGTTTAATGTGTTCCAGAAAGTCTTTTGATAACATGAATGTTTGTTTTTTATCACATAAACTACCCTTTGTTATTTAAGAAATGTTTTTCACAGGAATTCTATAATTTCCTGTATCATTGTAATGATAAGCAATATTTATTTAATTGGTATCTAGTCCAGGTCTTGTCTTAAGTCTAACAAAAAAAACTCTTTGCTACCCTGGTCCAGGTAAATCTCTCTCACAACAGCTGCTATAGGCAAAGGAGTCCTCCTAGCACAAATCAGATATGGCTTTCCCATCACATCCATTGCCTATAAAAAACTTAACCATTCTGCAGTCTATTGAAAATAAAAATTTACCAGTTCATTACTTACCCCCCCAAAGAACACTACGGCACCAACCTCACCAAAGCCAAGTGGCTAACAGTCAACCACTGAGTGTATCTACTCTTAGGCCCTCTATTTTTCAAACATACTATCACACTCCTTTCTGTCTCTTTTTGCCAAACTTCAAACAAAACCACCCCCTGTAACATCTGAAATCTTTTCCAGGGTACTGTTCATTATGGACCCCTCAAACCGAACTTAACTGCACTGACCAATCCTTCTTCATCTTGCATTTAAACGCAGGGAATCCCTGCCTCCCTCCTACTTAAAAGGATTTATCCTCTTTCCCCATTTTCAGAGCTGAACTCAAAAACTACCTGTATCAGAAATCAGTCTGTAAGTGCCTCACTATAGGAGACATCACTTGAATACCCATTTTTTCTACCTCTCATCTCCACCTACCTGTCTTACATCTGCCTCCTATTGAAACACTTCCATTCCCACACTTGGTTAGGAAATTACCAAATAGGATACTGCTTTATCTATCTATCTATCTATCTATCTATCTATCTATCTATCTATCTATCTATCTATCTATCTATCTATCTATCTATTTCTTTCTTTTGTTGATGGGATAGTCTGACTGGACTTTGGTAGCCCCTTTTCAACTGAGGCTCAGGGAAATAAAAAAACAGTTACAAAATAGTCTGGTGGGATACAATGTCAAAGGCCATAGATTTGGAAAAGAATATGAAGGAAACAAAGTCTCCAGAGTCCCTGTGAAACATCTCAGATTGAGAGAGTCCATGTGAAGGTTGATATCATGGGTGAAATTAAAGAGAGCTGTGGTAGTGCTGTGGCCTAAAGCTGTGCTCGGTGCATTAGAGGCGTTTGTTGTCTGTTAAGTGTTTGAGAAGTTGGGACTGTATACATTTTTCAAGAATTTTTGATAACACAGAAAGAATGGCTATAGGGCAGTAATTGCAGAGTTCAGTGGGGTCTCCTCCTTTGTTTAAGGAAATAATTCATTTACTTTTCCAGATAATTGGTACACAGTGTTCTTGGATACATTTGTTTATGACCATAGAGGTGGGGTATGCTAAAGGGTTGGCATCAATGCTAATGTATTCTGAGGGAAGATTATCTGCAGTGAGTGTAGTGGGTTTTAGCTTATGAAGCAGTCTTTTTGATAGTGGATATGGGATCTGGATTGATGTGGAAGACATTGATTTTATAGGATAGTTCTGTTAGGACAGAGATGGGGGTAGGTGGATGGTTGTTTATGAGGGAGGTGACGGAATGTATGAAGTGTGAGTTGAGTTGGTTAGAAATTAGATCTGTATTGCTGGTGGTGATAGGGTTTGGTTTTCCTGGGTTTAACAAGCTGTTAATGGAGGAACAGAAATGTTTATGGCTCTTGGTGTATGTAGTGTGTGTATCTTGGATTGAGAAGTACTGATTTTTTTATATCAGATTAGATTGATTTTTGGTGTGGCTGTGGAACTCTGAAGTTTTGGAGATTAGTCTCTGTTTTATTATGAAGCCAAGATTTCTAGGCTTTGTCTCAGGCTTTCATAAGTCATTTAGTAGTTTTTATGAGCCAAAGATTAAATTTCAATGGCTTGGGCTATCTGGTTTAATATAATGAGAAAGGTGTCATTAAAATATGCAACTGCTTCATCCAATCTGAGAGTTTTCACTAAATGCTAGCTCAAGCTTTCAGTTGCAGACCATGTTATAGTGGTGATCCTTCTGATGGTGAGTTGGCCATCTGTTAAGAAAGACTGAGATGTGGTCACTCAAAGAGTTTTGGGAAGGTACCAGAGGAGATACTTTTGCTTAGCTCAGATGTGAGAGCCCAGTCTAGAATATATTTTTTTTGTAATCATCTGCATTTGCCCTCTCTACTGTTATGACATCTGTACAGCGTATTCATCCTTGGAATTTATAAATGGTTTTCCTTTTTTGTTAATGTTTTCATCCGTACTTGCAAACGGTCTTTTGTGATCAGCATAATTCCCCCGATAAACAAACTTAAATAAATAAATAAGCAAGTTATTACAAGTACTTTTATTTCAGGTAACATTAAGAATGATTAGACATGCTTGAATGTTAAAGATTTTATTGTAACACAGTGTATAAGGATATCAATTATGGTGATAACTAAGTAAGTTGTAGCCTTATTAATATTTGGGAGCTAGTCTAGTGCGGAGCAAGCAGAGGACAAGCTGATTTATTGTGTTCTGGTCATGTTTTTTTTTAACTTTCAGTGTGTGACCAGGAGGAATTTTGTTTTGTCTGTATATAGAAAACTGAAGTGAGATAATACTAGATGGATGATAGGAAAGTACCCAGTCTATGATGCTGTCTCTTTCTGTCTGTTTAATTATGCATCTAGGGTAAAAATTCAGAGTTGGATCATGGAGTTGAATAAGATGCTGGAGGTTAGAGTGGTGTAACTTAGCCTAGTCTATGTTTGTGTCATCTAATATTGGAAATGGTGATTGTATTTAACCATCCATGTAAGGATTTCGTCATGCAATATAATGGCCTGCTTGTGTGATATACAAATAGCCCTAGGTGAAATAATTTGTGCTTACCATGGGGGAACAGTGGCAGTAGTGATATTTCTGCTTTCATCATATGGGCATTACTTACTATGTAATATAGAGTTTAGGTAGTCAGTGATGGAAATGGGTATTGGAGCCACACCTCTGAGTACATAGTCCTGTCTGAAGATACAACAGCCCACTAGATTCACTTCATATCTCTTTAATGTGAGATTTTAACCATGTTTCTGTCATAGCTGGCATGTTTGGATTGTAAAAGCTGTCAAATGCTTGAAGCTGCTTTACTTTGTTGAAAATATTTCAGACATTGACTTGAATGGTTTTCAGTTTCATGGCTGATATACAAAGTATGTTAAGGGCAGGTAGTTATGACAATGGTTAGCTAGCCCTTCTGTCAGAAGGGATGGCTTTCTACCTCTAGACTTGGGTTGGGATGAATGTCACCTGACACTCCTAGGAGTGAAAAGATTTACGTTTTGAGGAAATTACTGCTGCACAACAGTTTTAGTTATTTAGTGTAGTGATGGGGTTTGGGAATGGATAGAATGGATAGCTGTTTAGCATTTGTGCTCTGTATAGTGTCTGAGATTAGTTTAATTTATGGAGCATTTACTTTGGTCATAATTGTGTGGTACAGTATAAAGAGATTAACTTGAATTTCTGTTGTGTAGCAGTAGTGATTTTTGTGAAACATTCACATTTCTTGTGTATTTCAGAGAATGTGGATAACTTTCTCTGCTCAAGGGTAAGGTAACACTGTAACAGGGCACAGGTTTTAAGATTTGATTTGTGTATTAATACATCTGTTAAAATATGAGTTGGTGGGACTGGAGCTATAGCAGACATGAGGCATTTAATTTCACTTCTGTTATGGTATTTGAGAAGGCACATGAGCAGCTTGGGGATGACAGAATTTTCTAGAGTATTTATTGACAACTGAGTGAAGTATGAATTGATCTGATATTGTCTGTTTTCATCCAATTCAACTTTTTGAGTATCAAATCTGACTGATCCAACCTTGGTGCTTATCCAAGGCTCCGACTCCTCCTCTACCCTTAATACCCTCAGTTCATCTGAGTACCTCAGCTCTCATTTGCTGCTTGATCTGGCAAGACATGCAATTCAAGAGCTCTAACATTCATTGAGGGACACCCCCAATAGATGCTATGTTTGTTGCAGCAGCCACTAGGAAGGAGTTGTCCGAAGAGAGCATGTCTGTACATCCCCCTAATAGAAAATCTAGGGCTTTGGAGAAATTTGGGAACAGACATATGCTTCAGCGACTTTTACACTTGGGAGTACTGAATTACTTAGCTCATATGATGCGTTTTCACAGGAATTTCACGAAAGACCTGATAAAGTTCCTCTTGAGTAATCTACCTGTGGACATCCAGAAATCAGTGGAGTCCCAGTTGCCCACCTTTCAGTCAATGTCTAATGAATCCATGCATCTACTTTCCAGTGCAGCTGATGGTATGGTTAGGGCAGCGGGCACCTATGTGACTTCATGGAAGGCTTCAAGATGTCCTCATTAATGCCCTCTTTAATGGTTTGACCCTGTTCAGACCTGAAGTGAAGGAAATGATTACTAGGAGGGAGCAAGAAAGCAAGACCCTGTCTGAAGTCAGAATCCACTTTTCTACCCCACAATGGACCTCCTTCCGGAACCAGGAAGGGGGAAAAAGTTGTGGTTTTGAAAATTCCAGGGTTTTAGCCAGGATGCTGCTGTTGACAGCCTCCCACCCACCCCAGGGTGGGGGAGTAATTATAATGGATATTGCCCCAGTGTCAGAGGCAGACTGTAGAATCAGGGATTTTGCCATTCTTTTATGGAGAAACACTACCAGTGCTCCTGAATGATTGTCTGACTGCCACACTAGGAAGGCAGTTGATAGGTGCTTATTCCCACACCCTCCAGCCTGGAGGGCCATCAATCAAGATTCATGAATGCTGAGGATAATCACCAGAGCCTACATTATTCTCTTTGTTTCTCCTCTTCAGAAAAAGAAGAAATTCCTGACGCACCACCCACTCAGATGGAATGTGCAGCAGTAGAAGTAGAAAAACTGCTAGAAAAAGGAATCATCCAATAGGTCCCTCCCAGACCAGTCAGGATCCTGAGTCTATTCTATGTTCCTTTTAGAGTTCCAAAAAAGCAAGGGACCAAAAGCCAGTCTTGTAACTAAGCCAACTCATGAACTCAGTCAGTTTGTAAAATAGAAAAAATTCCAGATGGTCATGGTACAGTCTATTCGATCTCTTCTGAGGAAGGATGACTTGAGGTGCTCCATAGATCTCCAGGATACATGCTATCATATCAAGATAGCAAAGCAGTCCAGGAGATCTCTCCATTTCTGGTTGGGAGCCAATCATTTTCAATTCACAGCACTGCCTTTTGGCCTCACCACAGCCCCCAGGGTGTTCACCAAATGTATGAGAGTGGTAGTAACATATCTCAGGCTGCAGGGGTTCCAGGTGTTCCCACATTTGGATGATTGGGTCCTTATTGAATCAACCAAGGATCTACAAGTTCAGTGCAGGGACTTCTTGCTCCACCTTACCCCAGAATTGTTTTTTTCCAATTTTAACTGCGACCAGGGATGCCAGGCTGTCAGCTCCAGTTATTCAAATTTTTTCTTCTTCACAGAAATCAAATACCAGAAAATTTTATCTCAATAAAGACCACATAGTCTTCCTCCAGAGGTTTAGGCCCCTTTCCATCGATTTTGGATTTCTTGACAGGGTTGCTTCACAAAGGTCCCATATTCTCAACCATCAAGGTACAATTAGTGGCACTCTCCAGTTTTCACATAGGGTATACTCTAATGTCTATTACTTCTCTAAAGATTTCCAAGGCCTTTCTGAAGGGAACCTTCCTTTTTTGACCCTCTATCAGGGATCTAGTTCCCCTGGTATATTATTATCATGCTTCAGGCTTTGACCAAAGCTCCCCACTTTTCCCCAAAGGTAGCCTCTGAAGCAAGCCTTAATCAAGCTATCAATCTACCAGTGTTTTTTTCCTCAACGTTCACTAACAAAGGGGAATATATTCTGCCTTTGCTAGTCATTCATCATCAGCTCAAGTGTATTTACATAGGATAATGGATATCAGGAAGTCTGATTAACTTTTCATGGTCTTTTCAAAAGCTAAATTTGGTCAAGGAATTTCTAAAGTAATACTGTTCGGCTGGCTTTCTGTGTATGAAAAATTGGGACTGACTTTACATGGCAAACCTAAGGCTCATTTTACCAGAGTGGCAGCTACTTCAACTGCCTTTTTGGGGTAGGGTTCCTATTGATGAGATTTGTGTGGCTGCTACTTGGTCTACTGTTCATACTTTCGTGTTGCATTACAGCTTGGATGCACAGTATAGGTCTCTTACATCCTTTGGCTCCTCCCTACTCAAGAATGTACTTCCTTGATTCCACTCAGGTTTTGATAGCTTGGGAATCTGTCCCAAAGGCTGAATCAGGCAAAAACAGACAACATCTGATATGAATGTTATATACTTACCATAACATGAGATCCATGTTGTCTTGTTTTCATCCAGTTCAACATCTCTCCCTCCATTCCCCTGCTTAAATTGTCATTTTTTTGTCCTAAGTCAAACAGTTGGTCCTGACCAAGGGCTTTGACCTTGGACAGAATTTTCTTGCTTTTCTTCATGGTTTCATCATTATTGACCACTATTCAAGTTGGTTTGTTTATTTTTATTTGATGAACATCTTATAATTATAAGCAGGCAAACTCAAACTGAGTTACTCAGGGGAACTAAGGGAATTATGAGTAGGGGATGTGTTAGAGCCCTGGATCCCAGCCTCTGAAAAAGCACTGAGATCTGATTGGGTCAGATCCATTAACCCAAAGATTAAATTGGACAAAAATATAAAAATTGACCTTAATTTATTCTGTGAAATGTCTCCTTTCCATATTAGGCTCCCTGTCAGAGCACAAAGACCTAGTTAGTAGGGTCATTTTAGTAAAATGGTGAGCTGACCATGGTGGGCAGAACTTATGAGTGATCTCAAAAGTATTGTTTTTTTTTTTTTTTAACTGGCCACAGCTTGGTCCTTAGCTATGATGACTGCTTAACTTTATGAGCAAGTTAAGTCACACTCTCACAAAAATCCATGTAAGAATTTAACTTACATTATAAATTTTAAGAAGAGTTGTTATAACTAATGAACCTTATTTACATTAAAACTATCTTCTATCCAGTTAGCAACATGGATTCTGGTCTGGATGCAGCACCATAACAGCTCTGTAGTCCCTCAGAGATGACATCCTATCCAATATGGACAAAGGCAGCCTGACAGGAGCCATCTTTATTGACCTTGCAAAAGCCTTTGATCTAATTGACCATAACTTACTATTTGACAAATTAACCAAAAAGGCATTAGTAGTGATGCAAAACCTTGGTTTGTAGACTTTCTCACCACTTGATCTTTAAAGATGAAAGTAGACAGCACCATCTCTGAAACAGCTCCTCTGTTATTTTCTTTAGTTATTAAAAACTCTCATCTGATCATCCTCAGATATCTTTAATTCTTTATTTAGATGATATTCCATTCTGTTATACAACCTTATCTTCAAGATGACCTCCAAACCCTCAACCAGTGGCTAATAGGCCAGAAACTTACACTTGGTCCTTCAAAGACAAAAGGAATGCTATTTGGAACCAAACAGAAAATAGCCAAACCACCCAACTTCATTAATAATAAAAATGTTAATAATACCACCATAGAAACTACCACTTCCTTCAAATACCTTGGCATTTAGCTAGACTAATCTCGTAACCTTCAACTACACATTCAAAACACATGAAAAAAGATCAATACACTATTATTCTGAGTGAACAAGCTATCACCTCTTCTGTCCAAGCCAGCCAAAACTGCCATAGGCAAAGGAATTATCTTATCTTAACTCAAATATGAACTACCCATTATAGCCTCAACCACAGAGAAAAATGCCACTACCTTACAAACCATCTCAGATAAAATCAGCTGGTTCATTACTAATTCTTCCAACAGTAAACACCCACTGCCTAGCTCTTGCCAAAGCTAAATGGCTCCCAGTACATTTGAGTGCCAACCTCTTACTAGGATCACTAATTCACAAAGCCCTTTCTCCTGAGACATTGTCCTCTCTCGCTCTTAAACTTTTACCAAAACCTCCACATATAATCTGAAGGATATCTCTCAGTCTCAACCCACCCTACTAATTCCAAAAAATAAAGTTTATTAAACTAACTGTGCATTCTCCATCCTAGCACTTAAAATATGGGACTCCATTCCTGTGTCAGTCTGAGATGTCTAGAAGTTCTCGGACTTCAGGCAACAGCTCAAGGAACACTACTTCAACCTAAAAAAGTGTAGCTGCACTCCCTCAGGTCATGTTACATGAGCCCTACAGCTCATTCACAGCCCTTTATCCCTGTTTCATTCTTCCTTATTCCATCTTGTCACCCCTTTACTTACTGTCTCTCATTCATCCTACTTCCCTCTTCTCTTTACATCTCCCCAACACGTCTTTTCCTTTCACTGTCTTTTCCCCATAGTATCCTTTCCTGAACTGTTCTTACTTCCCTCTTCTAATGTCTTCATAACTCCCAGTATAATGATATGCTGCTATCCCTGCAGCATAAATCATCTTGGTCATTATTACTACATCTTATCTGTAAAGGTCTGCTAAGCATAATTCCATTTTTCCATTCATGTCTTGACGCTGATCCTATTCACTCGGGCTGTGCCTGCAAATGGTCTATTAAAATCAGTGCACATTCCTGGCAAATAAATAAATAAATAAATAAATAAGAATGTTTAATGTTCATCATACTGATCACTGCTGCAGTAGCTTTAGCTATATGGGTTATATCCTTCCAAGAAAATAACAGCCAGCCAGCTTCCAAAGCTCCAGAGCACCTTTCACATGTCAAAAGAAAGGCTTAGATGCCAAGCCCTTCAGAGCTTTTCTGCCATTGAAGAGAGCGCTCCTCTGCTGGCTTTTGAGAATCAATGGTCATCTTGTACTGTTCCTTCACAGGGCAGATAAGTTCCCTCTGGGGGGGAAAAAAAACTTCCACATGAAAAAATTTTATTATCTTATTGTACTTTCCTGTTTAGGAAAATTAATTTTAAGCAGCGAGTTTTAACTGACTGTCACAAGACTTAACTGTATTTAGAAATGTAAGCGCACTTTTTTCCCTTCAGTTTAAAAGTTGTTTAAAGTAGTTGCAAACCAGTTTCTTTGTGGAGAAATTTTGTTTATTTTACTTTGTGTGGGTGGCAAAATATTTATTTATTTATTTGCAGTTTGTTTGCCAGGATAGTCCATTGGGCCACAGGAAGCCCATTTTCAATGGAGTCCTTGGGAGAAAAGATCCACAAAAATACAAATACATAGTACACAATGCAACTATACATTACAGATTATCTCATAGAAATACAAAGTAAATATGATAAGAAAAGGTTAACAATGATAGAATACATCAGTATAGTTCATTAAACAGCAATAAACACTTTTTTTTTTACAAAAGTAGCAGCATATGGTAACTGTTAAGTAGCTGGTCAAATAGTTCAATAGAGCTGTGGAACTATAGGAGGCAGTGATGGTGTATTTAGTTCTAGGAGAGTAGAAAGATTTTAAATAGCTTTTTATTTATTTATTTTTTTGTGTTAATAAAGTGACTTTTAAAGACTTAAAATTTTTACTGCTTGTGCTGCTTGTTTTCCCCAGGAAAGAGACACAGTTTTTGGTTTCACAGTAGAACAATCCACAGCCAGTCCTTCCAGACACAAAAAGAAAAAGTTAAGCAAACAGCCTTTGCCTTCACAGCAGGCTAGCAGTTTGCCTGAGCTGTAGGTAGGTAACCCTGCTGCAGCTAAAACTGGTTCATCAGACCACTCATCTTTTACCTTGGATCCCTCTGGTGTAGCACCTACAGCCACTATGGACAGGGGCTATCCACTCTTGTCAGTCCTAAGAGAGAGGGAAAACAGGAAAGGGTTCCCTGTTTGGTCAGAATGCTGTGCCCATCCCTGGGGAACCTGCTGCTGCTGCTATTAATAACACATTTGGCCCCATTTTTTTCTGTCAAAAAGAAAGAGAAAACTAAACATGTGTCTTCCCCTCTTCAAAGTTCCTTAGACTCAAGTAGTTTACTGGGTCCGGTTCAATGTTTAATTCAGGCTATCGATCTTTCTTTTAAACTGGTTCCTGGTTAAAGAAAGAGGGATCCCTCTTTCCCAAAGAGATTCAAGATCATGATTTTCAACAGGAAGATGGAGGGACAGATACAGAATTTTCTCCTCAGTTTTCTGGATCAGACTCAGAGTAGAGCTTAGTTTCTGATTCTCCCTGCAGGGGGTTTCTCTTTCTCTTAGACTATTTCCAGAATGTGCCAGTGTTTTCAGTGGAGAACACGGAGATTTTTCTGTCCCCTCAGAAAATACTATGAGCTGTTACAGAATTAATTTCCAGAACTTGTTTTACATTTCTGTCAGCTTCGGAGGATGTGTGTGCCACTGCCTGCAATTTTCCTAAGAGTCAGCATGACCCAGCAGCTATATCTTTAGTTAATTATACTGCTGTTAAACGTTTGGTTAATTTGAATTCAACTCTTTCTGAGAAGAATGGGAAGATTATTGATAAGTATGGGAAAAAGTGTCTGCTTCTGCAACTTTGATTATTAGGATTTGTAAATGTCAGGCTCATATATTAAAGTTTTTTCTGACTAGTAGTGAAAGAACTAGGAATGTTTTGTCTGCAATTTCTTCTTGTGAGGAAAAAATCTGCTTTAAATAATTTAGTTTTGTCAGTTTTATGGGTCATCTCTAATTGTTTACAGTGTGTTTATGAGTCAGTTGATACTTCTTCCATGGCAATGGTCAGTGGTGATGTTTTGGGGAGGTTTGCTTGGCTGCATTCTCAGAACCTTCCAGATGACATGAAAAATAAGCTTTTAAATTCTCCTTTGGATACAGATTTTAGTGCCAAAGAAAGAAGGTGATTGGAAACAACTTCTGGGTCTTTCTTTCCTAAACATGTTTGTGATAGTGCCCAAGTACAAAATACTATCACTTCTCTGCTTGTTACCTCTTCTTTTAAGTTTCCTGGTAGCATTAGATTTAAAACATGCTTATCATCACATCCCTGTTCATCCAGACTTAAGCTTTTGTGTGTCTAGATCACATTATTAGTTCTCTGGCTTACCCATTGGACTATCCACTGCACCAAGAGTGTTCACAAAGTGTCTAGCTCCAGCTCATTGCAGACTACAGGGTAGCCACATTTTTCCATATTTAGATGGTTTGTTTATCTTTGCAGAGTCTTTTTTAAAGTGCCAGGAGTTTTTCACTTGGGTGAGACATCTCTTACACAAGCTTGGATTCCAAAAAAACATTCAAAAGCCTTTTTTTGATTTCTTCACCAGGATTGTGTTTCTGGGGTGCCAGCTAGACACCTCATTTCAAATGGCATTTCTTCCACAGGAAGAAAAAACCCATATCTATATCTAGCTCTATTTTTTTAAGGTTTTCTGCTCAAGACTTTGGTTGCTGAAAGGGAATACCTCAGGATTTTGGGTCTCATGGCATCTATGATTCTCATGATACCCCTGGCAAGAATCCAAATGAGAAAGATACAATGATATCTGAAGTCTCTTTGATCCCAGCACCAACATCCTTTGTCCTTTCAAATCCTAGTAATGGGGGTTGTCAGAAGGGAAATCACTTGGTAGAAACATCAAATAGCTCTAAATCCAGGTCTCCATTTCTCCCTGCCTATTCCAAAGCAGTCAGTCACCACAGATGGTTTGGACTTTGCTGAAGGAACAGTTACAGGAGGGATTAAAGTACAAGGCATGCGGAACACCAAGGGCAGACACAAGCATATAAATATAAAACAAATGCTTGCCCTGATCAAGGCACTCAACTCTCTGAATCATCTTTGTCTTCAAATTATTACAGGCAATACCACACCACAGTCTTGCTGTACATCAGCAAGCCAGGGGGAACCATGTCTTACCCCTTTGCAGAATAGCTATCTTGGGATACAGCTTCACAGCATAATCTTGCTCTAAAAGCATCCTACATTCTGTCAGACCAAAATTGTGAGGCAGACAAGCTGAGCACAACAAATGCAGATCTTTACAGATGGAAACTTGATCAGGAGTCTCCTAAGATCTAATCCATCTGTAGGGAGTACCTCAAGTAGACCTGCTTGCTTTCTTTTTGAACAATCAGCTGGCAAGTACTCCATGTAAGAAGGCCTAGAAGATTGTTAAATTTTCCCTTCCTTGGACAGGAATGTTTCTGTATGCATTTTCCACCCTTTCCACTGATTTTCAGGGTACTTCAAAAGATTCAGAAGGAATCCCTCAAGATCATTGTGGTGACTCTCTCCTGACCAGGCAATAATGGTTCTCCCTTCATTTGGAAATGACCAGGCAAAATTACGACAAGCTTCCCCACAGAATGGATCTGCTTACACAAGATCAGGGATGCTTGATACACTCTGACCCCAATCAGCTTCAACTGACTGCCTATATTTCTCTTTAGGCACCTGTGTACTGAGGATGTGTAGCAGATACTAATGGAGGCAAGAAAGCCTGCTACTAGAAAATCATATATTGGTAAATGGAAAAGATTTTCTAGTTGATGTCAACATCATAACCAACACCCATTTAGGGCTAGTGTTTCTCTTGTTTTACAATATTTATGTGAATTACTATCTAATGGCCTTTCTTACTCCTCCATCAAGGTTAATTTATTGGCCATTTCAGCATGGTTTCCTATGGATCCTCCTCTTTCAATGCATTTCATGCCAAAATGTTTTTGAAAGGAGTGTTACATAAAAGGCCACCAAAATATTTTAGCTTCTCCTTGGAATCTTAATTTTGTGTTAGAGAAGCTAATGTTCTCCATTTGAACCAGGTAATCTGGCTGATTTGAAGTTCTTAACATGGAAGACTTTTTACTGATTGCTGTGACCTCTGCAATAAGAGTATCTGAATTGCAGTCTCTTATGGAGAGTCAGCCATATCTTATTTTCCACAGAGACAGGGTTTATTTGCGAACTAATCCTTCTTTTTGCCTAAAATGGTATATGAGATTATTATAAGCAAAACTATCCATCTCCCTGTTTTCTTTCATGACCCTAAAAATGAGGGAGAAAGTATACTCCATAACTTGCTTGTCCACAGACAACTCAGGTGTTATCTTGACAGAAATAAATCTTTCAGATCTTTGGATCAGTTGTTCATTTGTTGTGAAAGTAAGAAGGGACAACCTGTGTCAAAACCGACTATTTCCAAATGGTTTCTTAGGCTACTACCTTTTGCTTTTCTCACCACAACAAAACTCTTCCAGGTAGGGTCAAAGTTCTACCTGAGTTTGGCCTCTTCTATTTCTTTTGGGAAAGGGTTGGATTCTAGAGGTATTCTAAAAGCAGCAACTTAGTCATGTACACATACTTTTACAAGACACTGAAAGCTTGATTCCTTCTCCAGGTCTAGATCAAGCTTTGCTAGTACCATTCTGCAGGGGCTCCAGAACCCTTCCACCTGCCAAATGTTGCAACCTAGGATAATATACCATAAGGCTACTGCAGCAATAATCAATATGATGAACATAATAAAGTTGTGTAAATAAACTTACTATAATAGTAGGTTTGAATTATCACTGCTGCAGTAACCATTCCCTCCTTCCATCCCCCTCACTTTTTGGTGGGCTTTTTATGCCATGGTGTGAACATTTATTTTTTGATATACCAAGCAATGTCCTCTCAGGGTTCAGACTCACTCGCTGTTTTGGCATGAAAGCTATGAAGGGCTTGGAGCACAAACCTGTTTGTTTAGTCAGCTCAGCTCAAGCTGAATAACAGTTTGGGTGTGTAGAATGTGGTCTGAAGTTTTAGAAGCTGCCCGGCTGTTATATCCTTGGCAGGATATAACCAATATAGCTAAGGCTAATGCAGTAGTAATCATTCGAACATCTACTGTTATGGTAAGTTTTCTTACACAACTGTTTTCTTGAAGTTTGACATTCTTTTTTCTGTTTGTCAGGACATCATTCTTATTTTGGCCTTTAAGTCATGTCTAACTGACTGCATATTTTTCCTAGTTTATAAATAAATATGCAAATCTGATTATACTTGAACATTGTTTCCAGTTAAATTTGTAAATCTGATTACATTTTTCACTGTATGTACGTATTAATCATAGCTACCTTGTATCTTTGTAACAACATTTGTGTAATTATATATTGAATTGTGTTGTGTGATTCTGGAGCATTTCTCCTGGGCCTTCACTGAAAATGGACTCTTGCTCAGCTGAACTATTACAGTCAACAAATGGAAACAAACAATCAATCAAACTTATCACATATGGAAATATAACTGCTAATTTTCTAAGCCATTACATTTTAAGCTGAAGAAGCATAACACTATTAATAGATTAGTTGCAAGGCATGCAATGCTTATTTGTCACTGTGTAACATTTACACGTACATTCAGAATAAGTGGAACGTGCTCTTTTATACTTCATAGGATTTGATGTCTTCTTTTGCTGTGGAAACAATCATCCAGTTCAAAGTGTAACTTATGTAATGATAATGACAATGTGCCAAGTTATATTATCTTAGAGGAAGTAGTTTTCTAGAACAACTTTTTTTTTTTCTTTTTCTTTTTTGTTACACTGATACTATCAGGGACTGTCAGAGAAATTAAAAAATAAACTTGAGTGCATACTAATGTTGTTGTGATATGTTCATCATTAAAGAATCACTGTCATTGTAAGAGTCAGAATTTAAAACACAAAATAAACGATGATAATATACAACAATTGATACTGTGACACTTTTATAATAACTGCGAACTGAATGACTATGATACATTGGACTCCTAAAAAATGTAGAACTTTGCTCACACCAGTCATTGAAATGGGAAAAAGCAATATCACTTAATAAATGTATATTCAACTTGTCTTTTATCATACTAGATAAAGATGCAAAATGAAGACATGAAGAACATAATGAAAGCAAGACAACATACTAAATATCTTTTTAACTTGCTTGTGGAGTATTTGACTGAAATATGATGTATAACTAACATTTAGATAGTAGGATAGAATGCATTTGCCAGTGCAAGAATTTTATCTGCAAATCAAACGTGAATGCTGCCAGCCTGAGAGAAAGTGATTCAAGTAGAATTTTTTATGATTGCATTTAGTGTATGCATTTGATGTGTGTTCAACTCCCAGAGGACATATTTACTAAACAAGCTTAAATACATAGTTTCAGATTACTACTGAGAAAAAGGATTATGCATTTCTATTACTTCAAAGTGACAGAATTCAAGAATCACAGAATATGTTTTAAAGCATCAGTTTAAGAGATATACTTCTTAAATGATGGTTTATAATATGACTGTGAAGCTGTAATGTAATGCTTGGTTAGACTAATGTGTCATATTACAGTTTACAAAAGGATGACATTTTAGTCATTTTTACAGAAGTGCCAAAGAAACAATACAGGGGAGACTCACACTATGTGAAGTGGAAACCACTAATACACTGTAATTACAATTCACAGAAGAAACAGATGGTGCATTCAAGCAATTTTTAGAAAATGTAGTGCAGAGATATGGAATAAAACAGGCAGTTCCTGAAACATAATCTTCTCACTGGAAGGGAAAAGAATAGGATGTTAAATTTTTTCTGTTTGCTAGGGAAACATAACATACCACATGTCACCAAAACAGCATGAGAATATTCTGCTATAAACTGCACAATGGGGTCATTATTATTCATCATAAATTGTGTACTGCTGTACCTGAAGATAAGAAGTCTTTGTCATCATCATCAGCAGCAGCAGTAGCTTCATCATCATATGTTCATAGGTGTGTCCGAAGCTAATGACCACAGGGGCCTTTATAAGCCTAGCCATCCATCCTAAATGTAGCCAAGAAGTTTTGGTACCTTTGCTGTTATTTTAAGGGGTATATGTAAGCTATTGCATGAGTGGTCAAGCAATTGCAGTTTGTCTCTGTTCATTAGAGACATAGGTGCCAGACCAGGGGAGAATTTTCAATTTCCCATCCACTGGTCAAGGTTATGCTTGAATAGGGTCAGGGAAGAACTCTTCTTCACATGGATTGGAAGCCTGTTCCAGAGAAGAAGTATTCTCTGAGAGAAATATCTGTCCCTCCAGCATGTCCTATGTACAGCTAGAAACAAATGCAATCTAAGGGATATGCTGCTCAATGCTAGAAGTCTAAACCTCAAAATGTACTCGCTCGAAGCACTCCTTAAAATGGAGAACATCAACATTTGTGCTGTAACAGAGACCTGGTTCAAGGCAGCAGAAAGCACCCCTGCACTACCAGACTATAACTCATTCCACACCTTTTGGCCCCAGAACTTGGACCAAAGCTTTAAAGGTGGTGGTGTTTCCATATTCATAAAGGGTGCACACATCTCCAGACTGGTAGCCCAACATAACGCATCAGAGATACTTCAGGTGCAGCTAACATTGGGTAAGACAGCGATTCAGGTCGTAGCCTACTATAGGTCCCCAACCATGTCCCAAGACTCACATTCCTTGTTCCAAAGCACCTTGGAGAATATTAGGGTCCAGCTTAACACTAAAGGCAACCACAGGTTTTTTGCACGTATGGCAAATGCAATGGCCCAAACCAAAAATGCAAAACCACAATAAAGGCCAGCACTAATATGAAAGGAAAAGAACAGACTTTAATATGTCAAACTACAGTCAGCATACCGGTTTCGGCCCAATGTATAACACATACTGCAGTAAAAATCCCATATATATATATATATATATATATATATATATATATATATATATATATATATATCGATAAATAATAACGATCAATTAACATTCAACCATTCAACAATTGTTTCATAAATCATCATTTAAGCCAGGTGGAAATAACCCACCAAGTCTAACAATACAGGCTTTCTCTTTTCTTTTTAAAATGTTATGCCATCCAGCCTTACAATTTCTATTGCCATGTACTTTGTCAATAATTATAAATTGAAACTGGGCAGTAATATGTCTAGTAGTATGTTTATATAGTGCATTTGTGGAACATTTATTCCTAATATTGCTAAAATGTTCAGAATGTGTTTAACTTAAGTTTTTTATAGAGCTGCTTTATCCAATTTTCAACTTGCAAACTTAACTGTGTATGTCATAACTGCCTGATTATAAACTCCTGACTCTTGTACTGTATGCTTCATTACTCTTTTTCTCTCTTGCATATTTCAGCCTGTGTTCCTCCCTACTCCTGCTCTAACCTCCTGAATGCACCCTATCGGAAGTCCATAATAAGAACCCACAAACAAGGACATTTAAACTCTAAAACTAAAAACCCATCCTGCTCCCTGCAAGGCATTGTCAGTGAAATTATGTGCAGTGCTTTATCCATTTTGCAATTGTGAAGGTAATACATACTTTCTAGTAGGTCGCTGTATATTTCCCTGCCACGTCAGCCAGCAGCCAAAGCTTTCCCTTTTCATGCCCACTAAAATACCCTACTCTCCCTATTTTACATTTTTATTTTTCTTCTTGTCCATTAAATAACCCTACTCCCCCTCTTATATTTCTTTACCCCTACTCTGTTGTATGTAAGCTCCTTTCTTCACCTAACAGGATATTCCCCTACAGGGCTCTCTGTTGTATCAAACTGACTGCCCACTAGGTGGCGCTCCTCTACCATTTTGCTGTCTCTAGTTTCTTTCCCACTCTTCTCCTTATCTCACCCATATAGTTCATAGACAACGCTTCTACTGCTCTCTGCCTCACTATTCTCCCTGGATTACCTATCCACTTCTCCACTCTACATATACCCATCTCTATCCCTCATAAAGCCTCTGACCTTCTTCTACTGTTATTTCTTTTTTATATCTAACTACAACTCTAATTTGCTGTCAGTCTTTTAACTTAGCATAACAGTGCAAACTTACCTTCTGGCTGTCACACTGTACTGATTGTTTTCCCCCCATTTCTCCTTCCTTTGGCTCTTCCCACTCCATTCACCCTGCGGGCTCACTCCACTCCCCTACCCTGCCCCCAAATCTCACCCGCCCCAGCACCTCTACATTTATTCCTGACTTACCCCTCCCACCCATACCAATTAACTTATCACAGTCCTCTCCTTACTACCCCACCCATTCTTACTCCTCCCACTCCACTTGACCTGCACTCTTCACTACACTTAATCTATTTCTCTCCCCCTGTAAAGACTCACAACCCCTTCTACTTCCTTTACCTCTCCTCCTCAATTAGCCTGCTAACTTCCTCGACATTTATCTCTTCAATTCCCACTTTCTCTAAGTATGCCCTCCCATATCCTTTATACTATCCATGTCCCATGCTCCCTTCTTGTGCTACTAATTCTTCTTTATTTTGCTACTTCTTACTCTTCCAAACCACCCCTATGCCTACCTCCTACTCAAACTATCCCTTGCACTCATCTGCAACCATTTCTAGCAACCCACTTCCACACAATATCATCCTCTCTTATTCCTCCTAACCTACTGTACCTATTCCACCCCAAACTCTTCTTCAGTACAACAAATACCTTCACTCTTAAACCACTACTAGTCCCAAACAGCTTCCTTCTCAATAAATGCAAAAGGCTAAAAGTTATTCCCAAAAATGACCTAGCCTTATCTGGAGATATCCATCCTAACCCTGGCCCTTGCCTCACAACTAACAACTCCCTCCCTCCGCCCCTACTTCATCAATTGCACACTCCCATCCCCCCTCTTCTTCTTCTGCTTCCTCTCTTAACACCCTTAAGTTCTTTACTATAAATGCTCAGAGCCTTAATAACAAAATACACCAAATACAAGCTTGGATTTGCCACAACCAACCTGACATCTTAGCCATCTCTGAAACCTGGCTAAAACCCCATATTGCTGACTCTGAAATCCTACCTCCTGGGTTCCAAATCCATAGAAGTGACTGTTTAAACAGAAAAGGTGGAGGCACTGCACTAATCTACTCCAACCTTCTTTCATTAATCCCTCTACAAACTCCAGTTCCACAATTCAAAAATACTGAACTAACTGCTAGTCTCCTACAACTAAATAAACATAAAAATATCTGCATTATCTCCCTATATATTTCCGCAGGCGACAACATCTCTACCCTTGAAAATATTCTTCACTGGGCCTCAACTGAAATAAAATTCGTAACCTACATTCTAGGCGATGTTAATATTGATTGGAATAAAATTAACTCACCTTCCCCCTCCTTATTCATTAACCTCTACAATTTCACCCAAGTAATTCATACAACCACTCACCCTAACAAACACCACCCCCCCAGGATCCATCATCGACTGGGTCCTAGTCTCCCATCCAAACAAAATAATTCTCTCTGGTACTATCCCAGACACCTTTAGCGACCATCTCCCTGCTTTCATACATCGCTCAACCAACACCACTAAACATCAACACCACTACATCCACACTTGTAATCTCAGCAACTTCAACCCCACAAATTTCTCAAACACTTTTAAACATATTAACTGGCAAATCCTAAATACTCTTCCCCTTGACAATGCAGTAGAACATTTTAACTCTATCTTCCTAAAAACCCTCAACTCCCAAGCCCCGCCTAAATAACAAATGAATCAAGACTAATTCTGCTCCTTGGCTATCCAAAGGAACGAAACAAATCATGCATTGCATGGACAAATCCTGGAAGCTCTACCAGAAAAATAAGATGCCTTCTACCTTGCTTCAATACACCCAACTCCGCAAACAAGTAAAAAAACTAATCACCTCAGACAAAAAATACTACTATAATAAACTTCAGTCCAACAATAACAAGAAACCAAAACAATTCTGGAACTCTGTTAATTCCCTACTCCATCCAGGGTCCAGGAATAATCCCTGCCCTGATCCTAGCATAACTGTCTCAGAACTAAGCTCTCACTTCAACACATTTTTTACAGAATCCATAGCTAATCTAACCAAATCTTTTCCAGGCAATAATCCGTCCAACTCTCTTTCCTCTACTCCCAACAACCCTCATAACTGTCCTCTCAATTTCCAGCTCAAACTTGTTCCAACTACTTTCATAAAAAGACTCCTATCCAAACTAAAGCCTTGCTCAAATGTCCCTGACAACATACCCTCCTCCGTCCTCAAATCTGCTGCTGAAGGTATTGCTCTCCCTATCAGCATCCTAATTAACAGATCTTTAAAAGAGTCATATGTACCCAAACTTTGGTGATCTGCCTTCATTCTACCTCTTCACAAAGGAGGCAAAAACACCAATATCTCCAATTTCCACCCAATTGCCCTACTCTCACCAATATCAAAAACTCTAGAAAAATGTGTCCGCCACCAACTTATGCCTTTTTTAACTCAGAATCACCTCATAACTCCCACCCAGCATGGCTTCCGCCCTGGCCACAGCACCATTACTGCCTTACTATCCTTCTTAGAAACAGTAAATTGAGCCCGTGATTCTGGATTACTTGTATCCACAGTACTGCTAGATCTTTCTAAAGCTTTTGATACCATCTCCCACAAGCACCTTCTCTTTCATCTCTCCAACCTTCATCTCTCCCCTGATACCCTATCCTGGTTCTCCAGCTACCTATCAGACAGATCTCAAGCTGTCAGATGGAAGAACTCTACCTCCTCCTTCTTGCTAACACCCACCGGTGTTCCCCAGGGGTCCATCCTCGGACCCATGCTTTTCAACATTTTCATTAATAACCTACACACAGTCATCCCTGATACAACAGTTATCCAATACGCTGATGACTCTACCTTAGTCTGTGCCGCCGCTAACCTACCTGAACTCCAGACTAAAACTCAAATAACTTTTTCCACTACCGAGAACTGGATGCACCGCAACCATCTCTCTCTCAACTCTAATAAATCTAAAATACTTCTCTTCCATCCCACCAGGGCTTTCTCTTTCGACAAAAATGCTTTCAAAGTCCTAAGCCAAAGCAATACTGCCATAGAAGTGGTCCCTTCTGCAAAACTCCTTGGCATTACCATAGACGAACACCTTAAATTTGATATCCACATCCAACAAAACATAAAGAAAACCCACCAAAAGCTAGGTATGCTCTATAGAAATAACAGCTTTCTCTCCAACTCCTCCAGGCATACTATAGCAACTACCTACCTCCTACCTTCTTTACTATATGCAGCCCCTCTTCTAACTAACCTGTCTTCTTCCAACACCTCTAAACTCGAAATTTGCTATAATAAAATCTCCAAATTCGCAACTAAATCCAAAACCTCTACTCACCACTGCCTTACCCTACAATCTCTGAACTGGCTGGAACTCTCTAACCACTTAGACTATCTCCAACTAACCACCGCTCACAAATTAATATTCTATCCAGATAAATGCCCAACCTTAATAAACATCCTTCCCCTTACATCCCAACCAGATCTCTGAGATCTGAACACCAAAATTTAATCTCTATCCACATACCCAAACGTCCTGCAGGCCAACTCCTTCTCTCTTTCACTGTAGGCAAAAAATGGAACTCTCTCCCTCCTTCACTTAGGACTATACCTAATTCTGAATCCTTCAAGACCCACCTTTTCTCATACCTATCTACTAAACGTAAATGTTCCTGCTTTCACCCTACATAAATTCATAGAAATTTCCCCTTTGATCTCTCCATACTCCTGCTCCACACTGCACTATAACCTCTTTTTCTATTCTCCTAAAACAAACCTAAGCTAACATCCTCAGATTAAGCAAGTTCTCTCTCTTGACTCCAAGTATGTATATATTGTAAATATCAAGTAATCCACGGATGCTTATTTTTCAGACAGTTGAAACTTATTGCTCTGAATGTAAATACCTGCAAACTGTGCTACCTGTGTCTAAATTGCATTATAATGACAATTTAGTCACTTGTTGTACCTGATTGTATAAATTTATATATGTATTTTACCTTTGCATTATGTAACCTTGTGTAATCGTGTTGCTTATTGGAGCTTTTCTCCCTGAGCCTCCCCTGAAAATGAGCACATTCTGGCCCAGTGGACTTCCCCGGTAATCAAACTGAAATAAATAAATAAATAAAATAAATAAATATATGTAACCTAATAGGTCTCGAAGTTTGGCCTATGTAAAATTCTGAACATGTACATACAGCTACGTATGCTACCCAATCAGTACTGCAGTTGGCAAAAATATTGATATTAAAAATGCGAGGTGTATTTTTACTTGTAAATTCTTTCGTTTGATGTATATACCTACAGAATGAACAGTGACTACATGGGAAGCAACCAACCAGTTTTACACCATCTAATGTACCCTGAATAATATTTGTAGAAGGCATTCTGTTTTTATAATGGCTGAAATAGCCACCCAGAGTTTTGCTTCTTCTAAAAGAAAAAAGACATCTGACACTTTGGAGGTCATTTAGCCACTCATCGGCTAATAAAATATCCTAGTGTTGTTGCACCAAATTCATAAAATAATGGGTATTCCTTCCATAACTAGTAGTAAATCTGATATTCTTATCAGTAGTCCCTCTATTAGTATATCTTAACAAATCACTCCTACATAATTTCTTAATCTCATTTCTGATCTGAAGAAGATGTGATGACATGTACCCCCATTCACAAAATCTAGTTGTTAAATCACTATCTTGTAATAAAAAGTCCTCATATTTTGCACAAATATGACAAATTCTCATAAATTGGGATTTAGGAATGTTTTGAATAATATGTTTTAGATGACAGCTGGAGGCATGTAATAAAGTGTTGGAGTGGAAAGGTTACGATATACAGAAGTAATTAAAGTACCATCCAATTGTCTTTTTAAAGGGACATCAAGAAAGGAAATACACTCCATGTCATTATTCATTGTGGAACTGAATACCCCATTTATTTTCATTGAGGTATTGAACAAATTCCTGCAAATATAGGACATCTGATTTCCAAACCATCCAGCAGTCATCCAAAAATGTCTCAAAATATCTATTTCATCAAGAAATAGATTGTGACTACCATCATAAATAATCATTTGTTCAAGATATCCCATAAAATGGTCAGCATATATGGGTGCAAAAGAAGCACCCATAACCATAAATAAGAGCTTCCATTGAAATAAAAAACATTCTTTGTTAGGACGTGTTCAACCAAGCACAAAAGGAAGGTATTGCACTCCGGACTGTATAATGGAAATTTCCCTTAACCAGTATTCTAATGCTGTAAGACCAGCCCAATGAGGAATACTTGCATATAAAGATGTAACATCCAGGGTGCACATTATCCACCCTGGATCCAACTGAGTATCAGATACAATACTGAGAAATTCAGTGGTGTCCTGTATACGAGCCCTAACCCCCTATAACAATGGCTTCAAATATGTGGTCAAATAAATAGATAGTGGTTCAGTGAGGGAACCAGTCCCAGAAATAATTGGTCTCCCAGGTGGCTGACTGGCATTTTTATGAATTTTGGGAAGAAGGTATAAAAATTGTGGCATTGGATCCTTAATCCTCAAATGGCATGCATTTTTTTCGCAGATAATACCCTCACTAACTGCCAACTGTAAGAATTCATCAATCTCAATCTTAAACTTAGACGTAGGATCCATGGACATGGCTGTGTAAAACCTACCATCCTTAAGCTGTCTATCTGCTTCAGCTAAATACATAGACCAGTCCATGACCACTGTAGTCCCACCATTATCAGCATTAATTATTGCTATGTTTTTATTATTCCTAAATTTTCTAATGCTTGAACTTCCAATGCTGCTAAATTTTTGGGAAGAAACTTCCTATCTGAACTTGACCCAACATGTAACTCCTTGAGTATACATTTTTGAAAAATATCAACATGCTTATTCATCAAGGGTATAAAAGTAAATCTTTGAAATTTAAATGTTGGCACAGATGAACCTGTAAGTAGGCTGTTATCATTATTATCAAAATACAATTTGAGGTTAAGTAATCTGCAAAAGCAAGTCAAGTCATCAACAAAAGTATCTTCAGATACCAAATAACTGGGAATAAAATTAAGACATTTATTCAGTACCTGGCAGTCAATATCTGACAAAGTAACAGATGAAATATTGAGTAAATTTTTTGGATGTTCTACTTGGGTTTCACAAGATGCACCAATGTTTCTAAAGTTACGTCTTGCCCTGTGTTTTCTTCCACCTCTGCTTCTAACTCAAAAGGGACTGTGTCAATATTTTTTTCTTTATATAAACCTACATGTTGGAAAGAACAAGTTTTTTGAAGGCTGGTGACATTTGTTTAGGCTCAGTTTCAATGTCTGTATAGGAAGATGAATCTTCCCCTGACGTATCACTACTGAGTCTCTTAAGAATGGACCTTTTCCTTTTTCTTTTTAGACCTGAATTCTGAGTATCCAATTTAGAAAATTTAACACTTTTTACCTGCTCAAATGGTTTCCCTTGGCTGTACCCATCAAATAACCCACCAAGTCTAACAATCCAGGCTTTCTCTTTTCTGTTTAAAATGTTATGCCATCCAGCCTTACAATTTCTGTTGCCATGCACTTTGTCAATTATTATAAATTGAAACTGGGCAGTAATATGTCTAGTAGTCTGGCACCTAAAGTTATTCAAGGCATACTTAGAAAAGGGTATTTCCCTAGGGGCTTGAGAATTTGTATAAAACCTTTGGTAGGCCAGGCAGATAATACTTGATTGTCAGCTTGGTCTGAAATAGAAATATAACAAAATGCTTCTATGCAGTTTGTTAAGGTGTTACATGCTTTTTATGAATGTAAAATTGAGGGGTGTTTATCAGAAGTAACTGAAATTTGTGAACAGACCAGGCAATATGAAGGACAGCAAATATATAAATGTTGTTTTCAGAAATTAAGTGCTGACCTACTGGAATTTGAAAAAGAATTGAAAGAAAGGAAGTTATGGAAATTTAATAGAGACGTCAAGGATTACAGCCAAGGGAAACCATTTGAGCAGGTAAAAAGTGTTACATTTTCTAAATTGAATACTCAGAATTCAGGTCTAAAAAGAAAAAGGAAAAAGTCCATTCTTAAAAGACCCAGCAGTGATAGTTCAGGGGAAGATTCATCTTCCTATACAGACACTGAAACTGAGCCACAACAAATGTCACCAGCCTCCAAAAAATCTTGCCCTGGGATTCATGAAAGCTCCGTGCAAGAATAAGTCAATTCCTGCATGGAGCAGATCATGCCCGTTCAGCACAGCAGTACATCTTGCATATTCATGAAGGCGCGCTGCTGTATAACCTGCACGGGCACTATCCATAAATGAGTGCAGGGGGCGTGTCCGAGCATTGTTCGCACAGTAAACATGCTCTCTGCACTCAGGAAGTTCCGTACAGCACTTTGAAAACAAAAACAGTGTCCGGGGACACTGTTAGCATACCCAAACTGAACAGATATTTGCAGAATGTCCAGATTTGTGCCTCATATGTCAAGTGTGTTCCTCCTACTGTCCTGGCAAAGAGCTGAGTCTCAAAGTCATTAAATAATGACAAATATTTGAGACTAACATTTCACATCCTTCAAGTAAGTCATGCTAATGCAAAACCTATTATTCACCAACTTCCTAAGTTTGTAAAAGCAATATTTAAAATCTGTCCTCTTTGCCCCCCCACCCATCATGTTAGGCTTTGTCCAGATTGTATACTGTAAGAGGTGGAGAGGTATGACTGTTAGCTATGTGCACATCCCTAAACTAAGAAAAATAAAACAAATATTTTTTTCTCATCCACACTAAAGTTTAAGCATAGCTGAGAGGATGTGCATGTCGCACAGCTGTGTACAGCATAGCTTAAACATCCAAAGGAGGTAAATAGAAATGTATAGCCAAAGTCATCAGTGAAACAGCGTAGTGGTTAGAGCTTTAGCTTCATATGCAGTCATTCACTGTTTGAGCTCCAATGCAGTCTATTCGTTTTTATATGTGAAAACAACACTAACAGTATATTTTTTTATAAATAGGCAGTGAATAATATATATTTGTTAACCAGGGTAGTATAGCAGGTCCAAATGTGAGGTGTCAGTGTAGTACAGATGTGAAACCTCCATATAAATGCAAGTGTCCCATACAGTATAGCCACAAAAGAATATAATGTAATGAAAGCACATAGGGGGATCTTATGGAAGGTAAACATACATATCATAAGATGTTAAGAAGGAATCAACCCCACAATCATGATAGTGCATAAAATGAAAGCTGAATAATGCTAAATTGTGCTCAGCTATGCTTAGCCAGTGTAAGCATTGCTTAAATTTGAATGCTTAGCAATAATTAACATAGCTAAGCGGATTTGCGCACTGATAAGTGCTTAGCATCTACCCCTTTAAGCAATGCTCATCTGTGCTAAGCGGGTTTGTCTGTCACTTAGCTTAGCTCAGCATAATCAAAATCATCCAATCATGGCAAAGGGAGGGAAATCAGCCCTAATTAAACCTTGCAGCTGGGAATACAGACCCATAACCAGCTGTAGCTGATCACTGCAGGCACTATGGTTGGTGTTGGTGAGGGTGTGCACTTTTGGGTGCAACATTAGGGCATTCAGGAGTCCAAGGTCATGGTTGGACTCTTTGTAAAAAAAACATGAAGGGAGAGTGCTGCAGGACCAGTACCAGGGCTCTCACTACAAAGCGGAGGTCTGGGACCATCTCGCACATGACCTCACCAGTGCTACTGTTATCCCTCGGACTGGCGAGTAGGTCCGGCACCATTACGCTGACCTGAAGCGCAGGAACAGGGATCTCTTTGACCAGTGGATCCAAGATGCACAGGCACGGAATGTACCTGAAGTGTGTAAGTATCCATATCAATTAGTGTTCTGCAAAGTCCAGCCTGAGTATGTAATCAATAGGTATGCATAAATGTTTATTTATCTCTTGTACAGCTGCAGATTAGAGGGATGCATATATTGATACACATGCCAGCAGGCTGCTAAGGCTGTGCTGGGAGGTTGGTAAGTAAATATCTAGTTTGCATTATTCAGGGTAAATAAATATAAAGTAGTAGATTGTCAACAACTAGTAGGTAAACTGTGTACTGTGTGCAATGAATAAATGACTGTCTTCAGGTGAATAAAGTTATCTGTAAAATTGAATAAAAATAAAAAAAAACCCGATTGTTGTGTTTACTTTATCATGTTGTGGTAGGAATATAAATGTGTACAAGTTCTGCAAAGTTATGTGTTTCTGGTAGAAAATAACTGTTTCATGCAACTATTACTGAAAACCTAACACATATCTGTTGTCTGAAAATTGCAGTACAGTTGTCATTACCTAGGGTATTTGTCTAACTACAAGGTCAGATTGTGCAAACCAGCAGTTCCTCAGTAGCTCATTGTCATGAAACACAGCTGTGGTTTACCTTTTTGAACAAACAGGCACGGTTCGAATCCTGACAGTGGTAGTACACTAAATGCATATTGTCAAACAAGAGTATGTGAATATTTGTATAAACAGTCAGGTAGTATTAAATTAAATTACCTCCACAGGTCTGCAAGGTAAGGAAATGTCTGTAATAGCTGTAAGAAGGCTTTACCAACACAGTCTGTGTTCATCATATCCACTGTCCAACCCCAAGGCTGCAAATGACAGCAAGATAAGTACATACACTAAGCACTTTGCTCCGATCATGTCCCTCAAGTGTCACAATGTCATGGCTAATGGTCAAAGCTGATAATAACCAGGGAGACAGAAACCCCGGTGGAGTATGTCAGTAACACACCCCTCCTAAGCATGTAACTGTGAAGATGTGAATATGTGTAGAAACAGTCAGGTAGTGTCAACACATATTTCTTCAACCAGTCTTGCAGGTAAGGTAATGTGTCTATTAGCTCTAAGAAGGCTTAACCAATACACTGTGCAGAACAATCCCACTGTCCATTCCCAGGCCATAGGTAGATATACAGTGAGGTCAGCTATGGAGAGTAATGAGTCGAGTAATGATCTGTACAGTTGTAAATTGAACCCTAGCAGTTGTTAATTGACCTCTCTCTCTCCTCCACCCTATCTGCATCAATACTTTGTAAGCATTAAATGGGTATGTTCATCTCCAAACCTACTGTTGGGACATGTGTCCTATTGTTATACAAATATTGAACTGTTTGAATTTTAATGTTCCCTGTTCAAATACTATCATTGGTGGCCTTTTGCTATCAATGTAACTTGCATGCTGTTATACTGCCTACTGTGTTTCCATATATGCATGTGTTCTGTTTGCTATGCAACTGTTTCAATCCTGTTTTATGGGGTCAATCAGAACACCCATGCATGCTGTTATAACTAATCCTGAAATCTGTTGTTCTTGACTAACCACCATATTTTTAAACTGAAACACCATAGCATGTCTGGGAAGGCAAATCCTGGCAGATCCACCTGTCCCCAGCACATTGGAAACCCAATCCAGGCCTTCCTCTTCCATTGGTCCTGCACCACCTTCGGGTGGAACTGCCTCAGGGAGTGGGGCTCACCCCCCCGGGATCGTCACCCACAGTCAGGTCCGGGGATTGTGTACAGCATCCTCCATTCAGAGTACAGTGATCAGCTGCACAAGCTTGAGGGCCACATGATGCATCTTGAGGGTCAGCCTGCCCCTCCTGCACAGCCTCCAGCACAGCCACCTTCGGGGCCATGAAGGTGCAGTGGTGACTACCCATGGGTGGGGACCTCAGTCCCACTGTAATCATATGGGGGCTCACGTGCATCTGATTCCCAACCACCCTTCCCATCCAAGGTGTTTACCCCCCACATGTGTTGTATACTGCCCCTGTCAGCTGTCTTGTCTGTCTTGTCAGTCTTCCTACCCAACTTACCTCCTCAAATGTACCTACTATCCTTCCCCAACATCCCACTCTCACCTTATTAAAAAAAAAAAAAAGGCAATCTGTTCCCTCCCCAAAAATGTTGCCCCATACATAACTATCCATTTCGCACACATGTCCACTGGACACATGTAATCTTGTCTAATTGGCTTAACGCATTACTGTTGTCCTCACCCCTCTCTCAGGACTTTGAGTGTCCAAATTCACCTCCAGATTCTGTACAAATGCACAGCTGTTGCTGTATCAGAAATGGACAGCTATGGACCTTCCCTACACCCATCCTGTACATACATCCTTAGCTATCTGTCATATTGTTTTTCCCTCTGCATGCCCCCTTTTTCTCCACTTTCCTATCACCCCTTTTTCTTTTCTTTTAAAGAAATTAGCACAGGGGTAAGCAGGAGTAAGCTGCAATAAGCAGCAGTAAGCAAGTTTGCACAGTGTTAAGTGATGCTTACACAGATTAAGCAGTTTCTCATTTAACCGTGTGTTGGCATCGCTTATCATCACACAAAACCACTTACAACTGCCTTAATCACCCTGGATCCATCAGCCACTGTTCTGCCCAGCAACAAAATAATCATCCCTGCCAAGTCTTGGACCCAAGACTCTGTACACCATAGTCAGAGCAATGTACCACTACACCATCTGAGCTGTAATAATGAATGCTGTTTTTTCAAATATATCATTCAGTACAGGTATAGAATAGTAGGGAACAAACACTGTGGAATCATGTTTAGTATATATAAATATACACACATAGATGTGTATGGTGATAGATAAATATGAAAAAGTATATACATCAGATATATGGAGCTATATATTTAAAACAAATACACATATAATATATACATATATATTGTTATATAAATATATGTATAGATATCAAAGGAATATATATATATATATATATATATATATATATATATATATATATATATATATATGTATATATATATATAAAATATGGGTCCACTTCAAAATACTGACTTTCAAAATCCCTAAACTCAAAATACTGAGACCAAAATCTCTAAAGCTCAAAATACTGAAATCTCAAAATACTGAAACTCAAAATATCGAAAAAAAACCCACAGTATAGCAACACAACTATATTGCAGCAGAACTACACAGAGAAACATATTACTCTTCTGCAAGTATAGGCAGGGGGGCAAGCTCTCTGCACCCCCCATGCCCCCTGCTACTTAAATATATCAACTCCAAGATTGCACTTCACTACACTAAAGTGCAATCTCGGAGTTGATATATTTAAGTAGCAGGGGGTGTGGGGTGCAGCCCCCCATGGGGAAGGGTGCAGGGTGGCTTGCCCCCTGCTTATACTTGGAGAAGAGTAATATAATTTGTGTTTTATTTGTTTCAGTATGTACTTGTGCTGGCATATAATAAGTGTTGATATCCTGTGTGTTTTCAGTATTTTGAGTTTTCAGTATTTTGAGCTTTAGAGATTTTGGTCTCAGTATTTTGAGTTTAGGGATTTTGAAAGTCAGTATTTTGAAATGGACCCATATAAAAAGTATATATATATATATATATATATATATATATATATATATATATATATATATATATATATAACCTTCCTCCACCTCTATACAAGAATTCTGGAAAAAAAAAAAATGGGGGGGAAATAGGCCAGACCAGGGACATAATGTAATGCATTATACTGCAGTTATACAGTAACAGGGTTTGTGTCAGCATACATGTTCATAAGGATTTGAGTTCTGAAACTGAAATGTATGTCATCATTTACTGTCAGAAATCCTCAGATCCTCATGGTGATTTACCGTAGAAAATGGAACAGACCAGAAATATGAGCAATAAACCTGGACAGTCTGATACAATCTGGCCAGTCGAGAGGTATGCTACACAATCATGATAGTCTGTCAACAATTGCCAGAAATACACAGTCCTTCCAACTGTATAGAGTCCCACAGAATAGTCAGGCTTTGTCCTCATATATAAGCCCTCCTACACATAACATGTCTGGCAGTCTGATACATCACTGGGATGATATCAGGAATGAAGTCACTATATAATGATATATCATACCTATCCACCTCTTACAGCATGGCATCTGGACAAAGCCTGACATACTTGGGGGCAGAGTCCCAAACACAGGGACATTATTGACATATTGCTGGTATTTTTTTCTGTTTTTTACTTGGAATACCTTCTCTTGCTTATTTTAAACAAGCTTATACTGTTTTTTTAATTGTTTGCTGCATTTTATAGTATCTGCACTTAAAAGTTTACCTGGTCGAAAATTAATCGAAAATCTGTGTTTTTTTGTTTAATTTAACTATTGAGGCTGCCCACTAAAGTGTGCTAGCCTGTGTAACTGATTTATTGCTGCCTTCTGTATTTCTGAGTGTTTTCTATCTAAAAACAAAAAAAAAAATAATCCTTGTTTTCCCGCCTCTCCTCGACTAGTTTAGACCAGTTTACAGGCTTTGCTGTATTCTGGACTGTGGTGTAGTTCCTGTGTTGTCCATTACCTTACTTGGATAAGAAGGAAGTTTCTTTGCTCACCAGTGGGAGTGGGGAGCCTTGAGCAGCCTATCTGTCCCTGAAGGAAGTGACCTCAGCACAAGAGCTGTAGTAATTGGTTGTTTTGGACCATTTCTAGCTCTTTTCAAGTTCCCTGTTTAAAATCCGCCTCAGAGCATTTTTTTTCTGGCTATACTACTCAGAGACAGCCCCACGTGGTCCTGCAGAGTGGTCCTAGCTACAGAGAACTGAGAAAAGTGACTACTTTCCAGATTTAAGTATTTTTTCTGTTTTTTTACTTGGAATACCTTCTCTTGCTTATTTTAAGCAAGCTTATACTGCTTTTTAACTGTTTGCTGCATTTTATAGTATCTGCACTTAAAAGCTTACCTGGTCGAAAATTAATCGAAAATCTGTGTTTGTTTGTTTAATTTAACTATTGAGGCTGCCCACTAAAGTGTGCTAGCCTGTGTAACTGATTTATTGCTGCCTTCTGTATTTCTGAGTGTTTTCTATCTAAAAACAAAAAACCCCCCAAAATAATCATTGTTTTCCCGCCTCTCCTTGACTAGTTTAGACCAGTTTACAGGCTTTGCTGTATTCTGGGCTGTGGTGTAGCTCCTGTGTTGTCCATTACCTTACTTGGATAAGAATGAAGTTTCTTTGCTCACCAGTGGGAGTGGGGAGCCTTGAGCAGCCTATCTGTCCCTGAAGGAAGTGACCTCAGCACAAGAGCTGTAGTAATTGGTTGTTTTGGACCATTTCTAGCTCTTTTTAAGTTCCCTGTTTAAAATCCACATTAGTGCGGCTTTGCGCGATTGTGCGCATAGCGCAGCACTGGTTAAACTTTTCCTGGCTCCGCCAAGTCTGCTCTTCAAATTTTCCCTTAGAAAGCTCTACTCTTAGAATAACCAGTCTACTTGTTGTATTATAAGCATAGCACTTGTTCTCTAAGCTACTCTTCTAAGCAAGCACTCTCAAACTCAAGTAGCACTACATCCACCTACCACCCCAACCACTTCCCTTAAAGGCACAGCACTCTCTTATAATATTCTAGCATGTCGAGTGGTAGATTGCTAGCATCTTCTCCTGCTCAGTTGGTTAATCTGGGAATCTTGAGACAATGCTATAATTGTCTCATGTACACAGACAACCCTCTCCTCCTCCCAACAAACACAAATACATGTGAGAGATGCAACTATATAGCCAAACTGGAGGCTGAACTCTCTCAATTCAGGACTGGCAAGACCAGACAGGAGGAGAAGGTAACCACACACACAACAAATCCAGTCACACATAGACCTACCCCAACTGCAAATCAAGCACATAATAACACAAAAACATACTCAGAGGCTCTATTAAAAAACTTACCAAAACAACAGAGGCTCACAAAGCAGACACCCAAACATCCACCACCTCAAAACATAACACATGCAACACATACTTCAATAAATCGGTGTGTCAATAAATCACAGCCCTTAAGGCCAAACACTATGCCTGATACGCTAGTGATAGGTGACTCTATAGTCAGACACACTGACGTCCCACTTACCAGGCTGAGCAAGGAGAGGGTAACGGTAAGCTGCCTATCGAGGGCTAGGATCCGCCATATAACACACGCACTCAGGTCACTAAAAAGCACGTACAAATATGACTCCGTCATTGTCCATGCCGGCGTGAATGACTTGAGACATACCTCCTTGGACTACATGAAAAGAGACATCGAGGAGCTCTCTGATTATGTAGCCCAGGCTGGTATGACCCTGACCCTGAGCAGCATCCTGCCTTCACCAAGAATGATGCAACAATACAAAGACAAGATGATCAGCTTTAATAATTGGCTCAATTACTGGTGTCATTCTAGGCGGGGGATCCAATGTCTGTCTGCTTGGGATGACATGCTGGACAAGCCATGCTGCTTCGCAAGGGACGGCTTGCACCTGTCACCACTGGGCTTCTGGATATTGGCTAAGGCTCTTGCCACCCCCATAGTGCCTTTTTTAGGCAAGGCTCAAAAGATGAACCCACCTCCTTAGAAAACAAAAATGGAAAAAAATTAAGGGTAATGCTACTCAATGCCAGAAGTCTAAATCTCAAGATGCAGGCTCTCGAAGCACTCCTCAGTATGGAGAACATCGATGTCTGCGCTGTAACCGAGACCTGGTTCAAGGCTCCTGAGAGCACCCCAGCGCTACCAGGCTTTACCTCGTATCATGCTTTTCAGCCCCAAAATCCAGGCCGAACCACAAAAGGAGGGGGAGTGTCCATATTCATCAAGGATACCCACACCTCTAGGTTAGTGGCAACTCATGAAGCATCGGAGACCATCCAGGTGCAGCTAACCGTAGGCAAAACTGCTATACAACTGGTTGCATGTTACAGACCACCCTCCCAATCTCAAGAACCTCACTCAGCCTTCCTGAAGACATTGGAAGATATGAATGTCTCACCAGATACCATCATATTGGGAGACTTCAACTACCCTAACATAGACTGGGTGCACTATTCTAGCCCTAACACCCTAGCCCAAAGGCTCCTGGAATTCATAAACTCAAATGCAATGGAACAGCTAGTCACCTCTCCCACAAGGGGGGATAATATACTAGACCTGATCATCACAAACATAGGGACAAAATGCTCCACACGGGAAGTATTGCCCTCACTGGTGAGATCTGACCACAAACTAATCACCCTGGATATACTTTTACCACCTCCACCCCAGCACAAAAGACTACAGTGAGAAACTTCTCAAAAGCCGACTTTACACTTCTCAAGACTGAGATGGTATCATTTAAGCCCTCAGGGCCAATGGAAACCACATCCCACAATGCTGAATCCTACACAAATGCTTTCTACGGACATCTCCAAGAATGCATGGATTGTGCAATCCCAAATAAAACCAAGACCCTCTCCACCAAAGGAAAGTGTCCTGTCTGGTGGACCCCAGCCATAAACAAATTCTATAACAAAAGAAGGAAGCTACTGCAAGACAGAGCAAAATCCCATAAAGGGAAGGCATCTCTGATCAGCACTAGTAGAAATCTATGTTCTCTCATAAAAATATCCAAGGCCAACTTTGAGAGAAAAATTGCCAAGGACACTAAAGATAACCACAAGGCATTCTTCAGTTATGTTAGAAACCTGGGCGGAAACACACAGATATGCTCAGAGTTAGTGCACAATGACAAACAATTTACCGAACCCACAGATATTGCCAACATTCTGGCAGACAGGTTCAGTGCAAATTTCTCCCCTCCCTCACCTCCAAAAGAAGAAATACTCATCCCAGCTGAATGTAACCTCCCTGTCATCTCTGATGTCCAGGTGAGAACTGCCCTCAACAAAGCAAAAATCACAGCATCTATGGGACTGGATGGTATCCCCGGCTGCGTGATACGTGAACTCCAAGAGGAGCTAAACCCGCATATAAAAATGTTATTTAACCTTAGCCTTACTACAGGATATGTACCTGAACACTGGCGTACAGCAACAGTGGTACCACTCCACAAGGAAGGCTCCACTACAGACCCTGGGAACTACCGCCCCATAAGCTTGACCAGCCTGGTTTGCAAAGCTATGGAAAGAATTATTATGGAACTCATAAACAACGACATTGGGGACCTACAGACACTTGATCCCACCCAGTTTGGCTTTGTAAAAGGATTGATCCTGCCTTTTGAACCTGGTTGACTTTTTCGAAACAGTCACTAGAGCCATTGATGAGGGCAAGGCAGTCCATACAGCCTACCTGGACTTGGCTAAAGCCTTCGACACAATACCCCACTCGGGGATCATAGAAAAGCTAAACAGCTTAAAAGTAAATCCATATGTCACAAGATGGGTTGCAAACTGGCTAAAGAACAGAACCCATAAAGTCAAGATTGCAGGAGCCATGTCAGACTCAAAGCCAGTCACAAGTGGTGTTCCACAGGGCTCTGTCCTGGGACCCCTCTTGTTCGGCATTTACTTCTCAGATGTGAAAGCAAACATGGGAGGGTTGTGGCTGACAATGTTCGCAGATGACTGCAAACTAGGCGCCATAGTCGATACGCCAGCTGACACATACATCCTACAGAAAGGCCTCACCGAAACGGACAACTGGTGCCGGAATCACGGCCTTAAACTGAATGCCAAGAAATGTATAGTCATCCCCTTTGGGAAAAACAAAATACCCACAAATTATCACATAGACAGTAACCCACTGAGTACCGAAAAAGTAATCAGAGACCTAGGGACCCAAGTTGATAGTGACCTCTCATTTGACACCCACGTTGCCAAAGTGGTTAGAAAGACTTTCTACCTTGCCCACCTTATCATGAAGGGGTTCACATCCAGATCAAAGGAGGTCATCGTGCCCTTGTACTCCTCCCTTATCAGGCCCATGATTGAGTACAATGCCCCATTTGGTAAGTACCTCACCCGGCACTTACAACAGCTGGAGAGACCCCAGAAGTACCTCACCAAGAGGATCAAGGGTTTCCAACATATGTCATATGCTGCCAGGCTAAAGAAACTCCAGCTCTATTCAGTAGCATACCGCCTGCTCAGAGGTGATCTGTGCCTGACATACAAGGCCATGTCCAACCAGGAATTGATGGACACCACCTCAAAAAATCAAAATCCATAAGAACCACGAGAGCCAAAGATTTAAACCTCAGTACAAACATGAATAGAACATGCTGGAGGGACAGATTCATAACTCAGAGGCTTCCCATACTCTGGAACAAAATCCCAGTCCATGTTAGGCAGAGCACCTCACTGACTCTCTTCAAGAGAAATCTTGACGAGTGGATGGGAGATTGCAGGTTTACCCTGGGGGTCACCCCTGTATCGCTACTTAACAGAGGCACAGTAAACTAATTTTAATAAGTAAGGGGGGTCTTCAATGTGTCACTACTAGACAAAGGCACAGTATTCTAAATTTATTCTATACACCTTAGTACCACTACATGGGGTGGCAAAAGCCACATCTCTAGGGCTAGGCTTGCAAATGCCTCAGGGCAGATAGCCTAGTACTAAACTATGAAACTATGAAACTATAAACTGAGAAAGTTGCTGGTGTAACAGGGTTGTTGAAACATATCTGTTCTGAGGAATATGAAGTCAGAAACAAGCAGTGATGTTACCATTTACTGACTGTAATCTTCAGAGTATGCTACTGAATTTCCAAGGCCAAAATATGTGTGAGTAGCATACCAAATATAAGAGTCCAAACTCTGGCCAGTCTGCAGATAGTCCTACAGTTGAGACATATGTCAACCACATAACACTATCAGACTTAAATGCATGCAGAGCATATCCACACAAACTCTGTCAAACTAGCATTACTTCAACTGTAAAACAGCAATACTTACATTATTTCCCTATGTCTGGAACATTCTCCCCCAGTTTGTTTGGCTGTCTCCACATTATTTCTTATAATAGGTATTTCCAACTACCCTCTGTGATGCTGTTTGTCACACACCTCCATGAAGTTCTCCTCACAGGCAAGGAAAAGGGGCAACGCCCACATGAAGTACTCAGTTATAGGAGTGTGTTTCCATGCTATTGGGTATGGGAATTATACCACAGCTGTTCTACATGCAATTAGCAAGTGGGGGACTCCAGTTGGTGCACAGGCCATCAGCTGCTCATGAGCATTACCTACAAAAGGCAACCTGCTGCCTATACAAAACAGATGTATATCCTACATCTGTCTAAGAGAGAGAGACAAACAAACAGGCAGAAAGACAGACGCACACACTGAAACTGATGGATTATACCAACTGAACTGAAAAAAACAGGTATGTCAAACAATTAAGCATGTAATGGAATGTACTAGGTGGTATGTAAACATGGAAAATAGGAAGTTCAAACAATATTATGTCTCAACAACACATGCTGTACTGATATATAGCTGAGCAGAACCTATGGCCATAGCACCTGTGTCTGTCTGCAGTGACATAGAACACAGCTCAGGGCCCTGAGTCACCCCAGGAAAGGATGACTCACATATGACAACTACTGGAGTGTGTGTTGCTCAGTACTGACTGTGACACTGCTAGCCCACACCCAGTGCAAATCTTACCATCATTAACTCTGCTACGACCAGCTGTGGCTCGTGCCTCTTTTTTCATTGCCAATGTCTCCAACCCATATAATATAGCTGGTCTCACTACCCTCTTGTAGACCTTCCCTATCACTCTTAATGGTACTCGTCTGTCACAAATCACACCCGATGCTCTTCTCCACCATTCACATCCTGCCCATACTCTCGTCTTCACGTCTCCCCAACACTCACCATTACTCTGAACTGTTGTTCCCAAGTATTTACACCTATCCACCTTTGAAAACTATACTCCCTGCATACTCACCATTCCTCTATCCTCCCTCCCATTCACACACATATATTTCGTCGTAGTGCTGCTGACCATCATTCCTCCCTTCTCTAGACCATACCTCCACCTCTCCAGGGTCTCCTCAACCTGTTCCCTACTCATACTACAGACCACAATGTCATCTGCAAACAGCACAGTCTAGGGGGACTCCTGTCTGATCATGTCTGTCAATCTGTCCATTACCACTACAAATAAGAAAGGGTTCATAGCTGATCCCTGATGTACTCCCACCTCCACCTTAAACACACCTGTCACTCCCAATGCAGAAATTACCACTGTCACACTAGCATTGTACATATCCTGTAGCATTCTTATGGATTCCTCCGCCACTCCTGACCACCTCATACAATACCACAACTCCTTTCTAGGCATTCTGTCATATGCTGTCTCTAAGTCTACAAAGACACAATGCAGCTACTTCTGACTTTCTCTGTATGTCCCCATCAACACTCTCAGAGCAAACATTGCATCTGTACTGCTCTTTCCTGGCATTAAACCATGCTGCTGATCAGTAATCCTCACCTCCCTTCTTAATCTAGCTTCCACCACCCTTTATCATTACCTCATGCTGTGACTGATCAATGTTATCCCTCTGTAGTTACTACAGCTCTGCACACCACCGTTATTCTCATAATCAGTAAACACATTGTATCCACTCCTTACACATCCTCTCACTTTCCAAGATTACAGTAAACAATTCAGTTAAAAAGACCACTGTCATTTGTCCTAAACACCTCCATGCTTCCACAGGTATATCATCTGGACCAATAGCCTTTCCATTCTTAAACATCTTCATAGCTATCCTTACTTCCCCCTTGATAATCTGTTGCACATCCTGATTCATCATACCCACATCATCCAACCTTCTCTCTCATTCTCTTCATTCAACAGCCCATCAAATACTGTTTCCACCTGCTCAACACACTCTTCTCACTTGTGAGTACACTTCCACCATTATCCTTTATCAGCCTTATTTGCTGCACATCCTTTCTAGCTACATGCATCTGTCTAGCCAATTGGTACAGGTCCTGTTCTCCATACTTGGTGTCCAACCTTACATACAACCCTTCAGATGCCCCATCCTCAGCCTTTGCCAACACTCTCTTTGCCATGCACCCCATCTCCCTATACACCTGTCTACTTCCTTCATCTATCTGACAATCTCACTTCTCCTTGGCCAACCTCTTTCTCTGTGTACTCCCTGTACTTCCTCATGCCACCACCAGGTCTCCTTGTCCTCCTTTCTCTGTGCAGATGTCACACCAAGCCCCATTCTACTCATCTCTCTTACTAGCTCGGATGTAGTTACCCAGATATTTGCTAAGTTTTCACTGCCATCCACTGCCTGTCTTAACTCTTTCCTGAACTCAACCTTGGAATCACCCTTTCTCATTATCCACCATTTGATCCATGGTGCTGCCCTCACACTCCTCCCACTCTTCTTGATCACCAATGTCATTCCACAGACCAACCTTCTATGCTGCCTAACTACACATTCCCCTGTCACCACTTTACAGTTACCAATCCCCTTCAAACAGGCCCACCTGCATAGGAGATAATCCACCTGTGTGCATCTTCCTCTACTCTTGTATGCCACCCTATGTCCCTCAGTCTTGTAAAACTATGTATTCACCACACCCATGTCCAACCTCTGTTGCAAACTCCACCACCATCTAACCTTCTGCATTCCCTTGCTTATCACCATACCTACCCAACACTTCTGCATCCCCTCTGTCCCCTTCACCAACATGCCCATTGAAATCTGCTCCAATCACCACTCTCTCACCCTTGGGTACACTCATCACCACTTCATCCAACCACAACAAAGTATGTCTATCTCATCCATCGCACACCCAGTTAGCCGAGCATATGCACTAACAACTGTCATTATTACACCATCAGTTCCCAACCTCCTAAACATTATGCTACCTGAGACTCTTATCACCTCCACAAACATTCTTGGCATAATGTTTCTTCAGGTTAACCACTACACCAGTTCCCCTCCCATACACACCATGATCTATTTGTACCCAACTCCAATGCACACAGCTGTACACCCCTTCCATCTGGTCTCTGGCACACACAATATATCCACCTTTCCTCTGTCCGGCATATCAGCTAGCTCTGTCCCCATACCAGTCATACTCACAACATTAACAGTTCCTACCCTCACTACCACACACCTAGCCTATCTCCTCTCTGCCTGCATTATGTGCATCAGACATCCTCCAGGGTATGTCTGTGAATGCAAATGTTATTGCACTATCAAATGACATATGTGTGTTACAGCAATATGAAGAAAGTGTCACTAATTGTGGCCCATAGCCCACATTTATGTGCGGTGTCCTCCAGATGACCTGCCCTAACAGGTTGACATGACTGACTGAGCAGAAAGACTGTAATTACAGTGTGCCATACTGATGTAGAGCAGAAATATATAGCAAGTATTACCTGTGCATATGTATGTATGGGTAGGTGTACCTGGCTGCCTCATAACAACTGACATGGGATGCAAAACATCAGGTAAATAAGCTGTACATGTTGTACACTTGTGTAACCTTAGTTTCTATGCATCCAACAGAGTTACGCTTCTACAGCTACTGGTTGTATCATTGCCCTGACACAGACATGGGTAGCATAATAAGCATAAGTATCATGTTGAAATTGTAGAGGTAACCAACTGTCTGACCCTGTGTCCATGCCTACTACAAACAGATATATGACCACCCACATAGCAGTATGGCCTCAGCAATACCTTACTTGTAAAACCTGTCAACACCAAAGTAAAGTAAACCCCTTTTCTGTACAGCAGCAATGCACAAAGCACATAATGTGGTGCTATATTGGTTGTACAGGGCAAGGTAGGAGCAGGCCCCAATTGGGCAGCATGTCAACCTTTGTCTGAATGAGCATATTAGGTCACAGGTGGATTACTGTAAGGCTAACTATGAGTACAAATTGGACACATCCACTAAGGGCAATCACAAGGCCATCTTCACATATGTCTGCAGTCTCAGAGGCAACAACCAAACCCACCCTGTAATGGTGGTCAATCACACCACATACACACACACCGTAGCTACAGGCAACCTGCTGCAGACAGGTTTAGGGCAAACATCACCCCCTGGATCACCATCAGTATAGGTGGATATGCACAACACACACACCCCTCACCTCATCATCATGGATCAGGTGCAAACTGCCTAATCAACGTTAACAAAAGGAAGTCCCCTTGGGGCCTGATAACATTCCTATCTGCATCCTACATGAACCCAGGCATATGCTTCCAGCTCCATTACACACTGTATGTAAGCAAAGCCTGAGCACCATTGACATCCCATCTGCAAGGAACGCGGCCACTGTCATCCCTCTATACAAATGTGAATGATGAATGGTGGTTTATGCAATGTACTGGTCTTCAGTGGGAGGAACATGGCACATCAGGACCAGGAGTACAATGCATGTTCATACAGAGCTGTCAGGTACAGAGGTATGATGTGTTTGTAAGTGGTAGCTAATGATAGTCCATATTCATGTGCTGGCTCAGTAAAGAACTCTGGCCAATGTCTGAGGTCCTGTGATGTGTTTCCCTGTTTATGTCTTTCAGGTGCCAGGCAGCGGCAACTGCTTAACACCATTGCAGAGACAGCAGCCATCACAGAAGCTGTAATCTTAAACTATGCCATCCTTTCTGGCCGTAGCTGGTAAAAATCTGCAGAACCGGACTGCCCTGTGGGATGAGATCATTCACAGAGTGAATGCCTTGGGCCACCATGGATGCACATATGATCAGGTCAGGCATAGAGCAACTGACCTGATACATCATGCCCGGCAAAGGGCAGCTGCTGTAGCAAGGGACTGTACTGCTACCAATGGGGGGGGGGCAGCCACACAGGCCCTACTTATGGAGACAGAGGAGCTCCTTGCCAACCTTGGGATAGCCCCCACACAAACTCAAACATGGGAAACAGCAGTCGTGAAGGTGGGTGGCACCCAGGCAACAGGTGAGGAGCATCCAGGTAAGGCCAAAGTGCACATCACTGTAATGAGGTAGCATTTACACTGTCTTCTATAGAATGTCTAGATGCATATGTCAGTGCAAAATGGATTAGAGGGTGGGGTGTAGTATTGCACATAAGTGTACATCTATGGTGAAGGACAGCAACTTGTGTAATATCATAGTGTGTACTGTACCTTTGCAGAAATGTAGCATTCATCTTGTACCAATGCCTAATATGAATCTGCTGACAATACCTCTCCCTCACAGCTACATAGGTCCCTTTGGTCTGCACATTGGACAGCAGCCTGAACCCAGTAAGTATGGGGTTTTCCTGTTGTGGCTCACCAGTACCCCAGGAATGCTAAAGTTAATGCATGTGACCATGCACACAACTATTACACTCAGCCATTTGGCAATATATGAATGTTCTCTTGTGGTGGTGTTTCCTGCATTGCATCATGGTGGTCATCACAGGGGCCTATTTGCAGAAGATGTCACATATCTGTAGCATACCTCACAACCTGTCATTGCAGGACATTTGGACAAAGACTGACAAAATTGAGGGACAAAGGCCCCAAACTAGGGTCATATTGTATAAAATAGTGGCATACAGTGCATATAAATGATGTACGCACCTGTTAGAATGTCAGGTATTTATGATATACAAAAATGATAGCACAATATACAAGTTCAAAATACTGCCAACCTTTCATGTGACTTATAACCTGTACAATTCAATTGTAAAGCAAACAAATCTGTTAGGGGAACAATAATGACACATAACAATAGTACAACAACCTAGATGCATATGTGTGCACAGGCTGAAGCTAGTACTGTGTTGAGGCAGATTTCGATATAACTACAGCAGTACATGTTATTGGGTACACAACTGACATTAATTACAGAGACTCTTTGATTAACAGCAAATATCGGTCAGCTGTCCTACCAGGATTATCCTAACATATACCCAGTTGCCTGCTACAGCAACAGCCATGGTTCACATAGAGCTGACAAAGCAGCTAAGGGACCACATGTTTGAGATGTATCAGCCTGGAGAAGGGTACCAAAACATTTCCCAACCATTGCACATACCATGGAACACAGTGCAGACAGTCATCAAAAGGTGGTGAAAATATGGGGCTACAGTGATATTGCGAAGGAGTGGACATCCCACCAAAGTCTATGAGAATACAAGACCAAAACTGACCAGGGAGGCTGCCAGGAGCCCTACAGTAACAGTGAAGGAGTAGCAGGAATCTTCAGCAAGTACTGGGTGTGTACTACATGTCACAACAATCTTCCATGGTCTCCATATGTCCTGCCTATTGGTTAGGGTTGGAAGATGGCAGAAGTTCCTCACATTAAACAATATCCAGGCCTGGTGAAAGTCTGAAAACAATACATCAGATCTCCAAAAAGCAAGTGGGAAAATGTGTTATGGTAATATGGGACCATGGTTGAACTCTTTGGCCACAATTCTGACAGGTGTGTTTGGTAGAATAACACCACTGCACATCACCACAACAACACCACTCCGATGGTGAAGCATGGTGATGGCAGTGTCCTGCTTTGGGTTTGCCGTTCACAAGCTGGAACTGGGGCTCTAGCCAAGTAAGAGGGGATTATGAATGGTTCCAAACACCGGTCCCTTGTGGCTCCAAAATGTTCTGGTGTCTGCCACATAGCTGTGGATGGCAAGGAATTCCACCTTTCCACACAACAATGGCCCAAACCATACGTCCAAATCAACAAAAGGATGACTTCACCTGAACACATGCAACATTCTGCACTGGCTGAGTCAGAGCCCACAACTACATCCAATAGGATATATGCAGGGTGACCTGAAAAGGGCAGTGCACATGGGATACCCTTGCAATCTGACATAGTTGGAGGTGTTTTTCAAAGGAGAGTGTACAAACATTGGCAAGTCAAGATGTGCCATGCTGATAGACACATTCCCAAGAGGACTGCATGCTGTGATTAAATCAAAATGTGCTTTAACAGAGTATTACTTTAAGGGTGTGCAGACTCATGCAACTAGCTTATTGTACCTATTTTAGTTACCAGATGTTATCTGTAACTGACGTGTATGTTCTTCAGTTGGATTGCACAGGTTATATGTCACATGAAATGATGGCAATTTATGACCTGATTTCTGAGGTCTCATGTAATATATCTCAAAAATCTGGCATGTTAACAGGTGTGTGTACACTTACTATATCCACTGTAAGCTTGGGAAGTTGTTTGACTAACCAGCTTTGTTTTAACATACATGTACTGCAGGTTATGCAGTCTGCACCTCAAATTAGGACATTACTTAGTGACACCAATCCACAGGTCAACCCAGTAATGTATCAGACAAACACAGGAGTTATGAGGAACAGACCAAACATATGAGCCACATATATAGACATTCAGCAAAACTCTGTACAGTTTGGAGGGATGTTCTGTAGGAGTTGCCACAGTGCTATACAGGTGAACAGCAATAATTTACATGGGTGCAGTGTGTGCTAGGTGAAGGGCCATCACCTACTAACACCACTCATGTATTCCAGAGGTGTATATTAGTAGTAATGGTAATTGGAAAGGGCTGCACTGCATGATGCTGAGGGGCCATCCAGAGTGTGTATGTTATTGTCTGACTGTGTGTTGTGAATGACCCCAGTCAGCTAATGTGTGGTTTATGTAATGCTTTTGAGGCACCTCACCTGTACGTGTGCATCTGTGTGTGTGTGTGTGTGTGTGTGTGTGTGTGTGTGTGTGTGTGTGTGTGTGTGTGTGTGTGTGTGTGTGTGTTGTGTACCAGCACACCTTATAGTACTGGTAATAATTTACATATGTTGTTTTTCCCTCACAGGTGGACATGGCTGTGGTCCCTCCCACTCTGATACTGATGTCACTGGCTCTGCAGACTCTGACCATGATGATACTCATGTTGTGGCACAGGTGGGGTTGTCAGGAGCTGAATCTGTGCCATCAGTTGGCATCCCACTATTGTCAACCCCATCCCCACACACAGTCACAATGCCCACAATACCCCACCACCAGTAGCCTAAATCCTTGTTTTCCCGCTTTTCTGAACTAGAATAGTCCAGTCTTCAGATTTTGCTGATCTCTGGGCTTTGTCTTAGTTCCTGTGCTATCCATATCCTTATTTGGATAAGAGGAAGCTTCTTTGTTCACCAGTGGGAGTGGGGAGCACTGAGCAACCTATTTGTCCCTAGAGGATTGGTTCCAGCCCAGCAACTTGTAGTTTATTGGCCATTTTGGGTCAATTCCTGGCTCTTTTCAACCCCCTGCTATAAAGCCCGCTTTTTCGCGCTTTAGCGTTTTAGCGTGAATTAGCGAAGTTGCTCATAGAGCAGCATAGGGCAGCGCCGGTTAATCAAGTTTAAACTATTTCTGGCTGCGTAAAGTCTGCTCTTCAATTTTTCCCTTAGAACTGTTCTACTTGCAATCTAAACAGCCTATACTCTATCTGAAAAGCTCAGCACTTGCTCCTAAAGCATTTTTATACAGGTAAAGCACTCTTAAACAAAAGAAAGTACTTCATTCACCTAAATTCCCTTGAGTACCCATTTCCTATAGGTCCTTTCTGACTCAGTTACACAGCAATCTTTTCACTATTTCTAGCATGTCGAAGGGTCAGTTGCTGTCGTCCTCTCCTGTTCAGCTGGTGAATTTAGAATCTTGAGGCAATGTTACAATTGCCTCATGTACACAGACAACCCTCTCCTCCTCCCAACAAATACAAATATATGCGAGAGATGCAACTATATAGCCAAACTGGAGGCTGAGCTCTCTCAATTCAGTACTGGCAAGACCAGTCAGGAGGAGAAGGTAACCATGCACACCACAAACCCAGTCTCACATAGAACTATCACAACTGCAAACCAAACACATAAACACACAAAAACATACTCGGGGCTGATTAAAATCTACCAAAACAACAGAGGCCTCCAAAGCAGACACCCAAGCAACCGCCACCTCAAGACATAGCACATGCAACACATAGTTCACAAAGTCAGTGTGCTAAACAGTCACAGCCCTTAAGGCCAAACAACATGCCAGACACACTTGTAATAGGTGACTCCATAGTCAGACACACTGAAGTCCCGCTCACCAGACTGAACAAGGAAAGGTCACAGTAAGCTGCCTGTCGGGAGCTAGAATCCCACATAACACAAGCACTCAGGTCACTCCACAGCAAGTACAAATATGACTCAGTCATTGTACATGCCGGTGTGAACTACCTGAGACGTACCTCCCTGGACTACATGAAAAGAGACATAGAGGAGCTCTCTGATTATGTAGCCCAGGCGGTATGACCCTGACCCTGAGCAGCATCTTACCCTCACCAAGATTGATGCCACAGTACAAAGACAAAATGATCAGTTTTAACAATTGGCTTAATTACTGGTGTCATTCTAAGGGGATCCAATGTCTGTCTGCTTGGGATGACATGCTTGACAAGCCACGCTGCTTCACAAGGGATGGCTTGCACCTGTCACCCTGGGCTTCGGATATTGGCCAAGGCTCTTGCCACCCCATAGTGCCTTTTTAGGCAAGGCTCAAATGACAAACCTACCTCCCTAGAAAACACAAGTGGAAAAAACTAAGGATAATGCTGCTCAATGCCAGAAGTCTAAACCTCAAGATGCATGCCTCGAAGCCCTCCTCAGTATGGAGAACATCAATGTCTGTGCAGTGACTGAAACCTGGTTCAAGGCTCCTGAGAGCACCCCAGCACTGTCAGGTTTTACCTCATATCATGCTTTCCGGCCCCAAAACTTGGACCGAACCACAAAAGGAGGGGGTGTATCCATATTCATCAAAGATACCCACACCTCCAGGTTAGTGGCAACGCACGAAGCATCGGAGAGCATCCAGGTGCAACTAACCATAGGCAAAACTGCCTTACAGTTTGTAGCATGCTACAGACCACCCTCTCAACCTCAGGAACCCCACACAGCCTTCCTGAAGACACTGGAGAGTATGAATGTCTCTCCAAATACCATCATATTGGGAGACTTCAACTACCCAAACATAGACTGGGAACATTACTCAAGCCCCAACACCCTAGCTCAAAGGTTCCTAGAATTCATAAACTCAAATGCAATGGAACAACTAGTCACCATTCCCACAAGAGGAGACAATATACTAGACCTGATCATCACAAACATGGGGACAAAATGCTCCACACGAAGTATATCCCTCTTTGGTAAGATCAGACCATAAATTAATCTCACTGGAAATCCACATCCGCCCCACCCCTGCACAAAAGACCACAGTGAAGAACTTCTCAAAAGCCAACTTCACACTTCTTAAGACTGACGTGGTATCCTTCAAGGCCCCTAGGCCAGTGGAAACCACAACCCACACTGCTGAATCCTTTGCAAATGCCTTCTACGGGCACCTTCAAGAATGCATGGATCATGCAATCCCAAATAAAACCAAGACCCATTCCCCAAAGGCAGGTGCCGGTCTGGTGGACCCCAGCCATAAACAAACTTTACAACAGGAGGAGGAAGCTACTACATGACAGAGCAAAATCCCTAAAGGAAGGCATCTCTGATCAGTACTAGCAAAAACGATCACTCATAAAATCATCCAAGGCCAATTTTGATAGAAAAATCGCAAAAGACACAAAAAACAATCACAAGGCCTTCTTTAGCTATGTTAGAAACCTGGGTGGAAACGCCCAGATATGGGCAGAGTTAGTACGAAATGACACAAAATACACTGAACCCACTGACATTGCCAACATTCTGGCAGACAGGTTCAGTGCAAATTCTCTCCTCCCCAAAAGGAGAAATAACTATCCCAGCAGAGTGTAGCCTCCCTAACATCTCAGATGCCCAGGTGAGAGCCGCTCTCTAAAGCTAAAACACAGCATCAATGGGACTGGACAGTGTCCTGGGCTGTGTGCTACATGAACTCCAAGAGGAACTAAACCCACACATAAGGCTGCTGTTTAATCTTAGCCTTACTACAGGATACGCCCAAAGAGTGGCGTGGCAACAGTGGTCCCACTTCACAAAGGCGGTGCTTCTATGGACCCTGGAAATTACTGCCCCATAAGCTTGATGAGCCTGGTCTGCAAAGCTATGGAGAGGATCATTATGGAACTCATAAACAAAGACATTGGGGACCTACAGACATTGGATCCTACCCAATTTGGCTTTGTCAAGGGCAGATCCTGCCTTTTGAACTTGGTCAACTTTTTGAAACAGTCACTAAGGCCATTGATGAGGGTAAGGCAGTTCACACAGCCTAACTTGACCTTGCAAAAGCCTTTGACACAATAACCCACTCGGGCATCATAGACAAACTCACCAGCTTAAATGTAAACCCATATGTCACAAGATGGGTTGCAAACTGGCTCAAGGACAGAACCCACAGGGTCAGAGTTGCTGGAGCTATGTCAGACTCTAAGCCAGTCACAAGCAGTGTCCCACAGGGCTCAGTCCTGGGACCCCTCTTGTTCAGCATTTATTTTCAGGTACAGGCAAACATAGGAGGATTGTGGCTGACAAAGTTCGCAGATGACTGCAAACTGGGCACCATAATTGATACTCCAGCGGACACAAATATCCTTCAGAGAGGCCTCATAGAAATGGATAATTGGTGCCAGAGCCATGGCCTTAAGCTGAACGCCAAAAAATGTATAGTCATACCCTTTGGGAAAAACAGGTACCCACAAATTACCACATAGGTGGTAATCCATTAAGTGGAAGAGGTAATCAGGGACCTAGGGACCCAGGTTGACAGTAACCTCTCATTTGACACTCACATTGCCAAAGTGGTTAGGAAGACCTTCTATATTGCCCACCTTATCATGAAGGGTTTCACATCTAGATCAAGAGAGGTCATTGTGCCCTGTACTCTTCTCTCATCAGGCCAATGATTGAGTACAATGCCCCATTTGGGATGTATCTTACCCGACACCTGCAGCAGTTGGAAAGACCCCAAAAGTTCCTCACCAAGAGGATAAAGGGTCTTAAACATATGTCATATGCTGCCCGACTGAAAAACTCCAGCTCTATTCAGTCACATACCTACTCAGAAGTGATCTGTGCCTGACGTACAAGGCCATGTCCAATCCGGAATTAATGGACATGCTCCACCTCAGAAAATCCAAATCCATCAGAGCCACGAGAGCAAGAGACTTAAACCTCAACACAGAAATAAATAGGATGTGCTGGAGGGACAGATTCATAACCCAGAGGCTCCCTACACTCTGGAACAGAATCCCAATCCATGTTAGGCAGAGCCCCTCACTAACTCTATTCAAGAGAAATCTTGACGAGTGGATGGGAGATCGTAGGTTTACCCCGGGGGTCATCTCTGTGTCACTACTAGACAGAGGCACAGTAAACTAAACCCTAAAAGGGCATAGTATTCTCATCCTAAGGGGTGGTGAAAGCCACACACACTCTGGCTAGGCTTATAAATGCTCTAGGGCAGATAGCCTAGTACGAACCTATGAACCTATGCAGACTCTGACCATGATGATACTCATATTGTGGCACAGGTGGGGTTGTCAGGAGCTGAATCTGTGCCATCAGTTGGCATCCCACTATTGTCAACCCCATCCCCACACACAGTCACAATGCCCACAATACCCCACCACCAGTGGCCACAGATAATGGACAGTTGGTGGGTGGTGGCATGGAACAGGTTACTGTGGCATGTGAGTGTCCAGGCACTAGCTATTGCCAGAGTGCTGGCAAGGTCCCATCCATGCAGATGGGCAGGGGTGCTCAGAGGAGGATTGCAGCTTGTCATGCCCCTGTTGCAAGTGCCACAGCAGCAGTCACCAGACACATGTTTTGGGCCATCATGGGGGCACAGGCACATAATGAACATAATACCAGACATATAAGCAGGGTCATGGATGAACATGCCCCTGGTGTCTGTGGTGATATGAACTCACTGCAGCCATCTGTGAGCATACTGGGGTCATGGAAAGATGGTGGGGGGAGACCTTGGCACTCCTCGACCATGTAATATCTGTGCTTGAGCATTTGGTGCAAGCTGGCCAGCAGCCATATGGCTGTAGGGCAGCACCATGATCAGCTAAGGGTCTACGGAGTCATGCACCACCACATTCCCATGCTGGCAGTACCACTAGCACTATTGAAGGGGGTGTGCTGTCCACACTATGATGCAGCAGGCCATGGGCATGTGATCCTGGCCGGCCCCAACAAGGACGTGGATCCAGCAGGCAACAGTCACCATCGGGAAGGAGTACTGCATCTGGACTCAGCCCTGGTGGTGCCGGTATTCCCTTGGCAGGCCCAGTTCCCATGTTTGTGGCCAGAGATGGTGAACTGTACACCCTGCCATGTGCAGCCCACAGCTGTCCAAAATACTCCATGTAGGGTGCCCACATTGTGTGACTGTGTGCATAAAAATGCACACACATCACCATCAGACAAGTCACCTCCACACAGACACACACACACACACACACACACACACACACACACACACACACACACACACACACCACCGCTGCACACCCCATTTAATGAACACCCCCAAACACACACACATGATGTTAACCGTATGGCCTAGCCTAGGCTTCTGGCAAACCCACACAACACCCTGTGCATATGATGATACCTGTGCCACATCCATGCCATCCATACCATTAGTGCATGGACATGCTAATATGGGTTTGATGCACAGGGTGACTTTAGTAGAGTGTAGCTATTAATGCTGTGTAAGGTGCTGTTATCTGGCATTTGTAATGGTTACACATCAGAGTGTATGTTTACCTTTTCAGCCATGATGCATTATTGGTGTTAGTAACACTAAGCAAATGTGTTCTCATATGCTGTATTCTGTTTGCTTCCAGGTGTCTCTGACATCACCAGCAAGAGGTATGGCAGTGTTGTAACACATTGACCATGTCATTGTTGAGGTACAGCTGTATCTGTACACCTTTCCCAGGTCTGTGTAACTGTTCTTGCATGTACCTCACAGCTTATAGGGCTGAGGGGTTGTATCTTAGTCTATGGTGGTTAACATCAGCTCTAGTATAGTGGACAATGGTAAGTGTGGGTGGAACACACTTCAGATTGCTAATGCCCTCAACCCCAGAGGATATTGTGTCGACCAAACACACATAGAATACTGTTCACACTCACCCACACATGCACACACAGGATCACAGTTGCCAGTGTTGTGTTTGGAACTCATACCCATCAAGTTGTGGTACCACACTATTATGCGGTTATTGCAGGTGGTACAGGACTACTAGTGTGATCAGTGTTACAAGGTACCTGCAAGGTGAATGACATCACGTGGTTTTGTGGGGTATGGTAATGGTGGCTGTACTGGGTGTGAGAGTACTCATAATATTGTCACATACAAGTATACACACTCACAGCCACTGCTATACACACCAATGCACACAAGCACACACAGTTGCCAGTACTGACATTAGCAGACCAACCAATCTTGTTATTCATTCCATAGTATTCCATATTGTTGTATATGGCTTATAGGGCTGAAGAGTGCCTACAAATACCACTACCGTTGATGGGAACAGCGGACCCCATACAGTAGACCTAGGAATGTGTACTGTGAGTACCATGGCATAAAATATGAAACCATACCCATCCAATGGATGTTGTTCGCACAGAAACCCACACACATGCAAGATACTCTTTTCTCACACACATTTGCCAGGACTGAGATTTGAACTCCTACCTATCAATTTATTGTTACTACATTGTTAAGCATTTGTTGCACATGCCACGGAGGTTATGGGGTGACACTTGTCCAAAGGTACTTCTAAGGTGAGGGAAATCACCAGGCCTTGCAATTATGAAAATGAGTGATGTACTGGGTGAGAGAGGCCACAAAATACTGTAACCTACACATATACACACAATAATACACACATACACACACACACACACACACACACACACACACACACACACACACACACACACACACACACACACACACACACTTGCTAAGACTCATATTAGAACCCCTAGCTATGTAGTTATTGGTATTATAGTGTTATGCAGTTACCGCACACACTGCAGAGCTTACAGGTTGTGGACTTTCCCAAAGTACCTATATAGTGAATGACATCTACAGCATTTGTAAAGTATGGCAATGGTTGTTGTACTGGGTGAGATGGGCCACCGACTACTTTCGCCCACATGTTTACACACTCACAAACACTTTTATACACACTAATGCACACACACACATTTGACAGTACTGAAATCCAGAGGTTCAAAGATGCATAGGTGTGTACATCGTAAATGGCCATGGAGGCTTTACAAGGCTAGCCCATGGGAATACACTGGCATCATGCCACCTGATGATACTTCCCAGTGTGTCCACTGAGTATAGTCACTGGAGTGATCCCTAGGGTGGGTATTCTATTCCTCATCCACTCGTCCTGATTTCTCTTGAAGAGGGCCATTGATGTGCTCTGTTTGGCATGTATGTGACGTCTATTCCATAGCGTGGACAGTCTCTGTGTTGTAAACTTGTCCCTCCAGCATGTCCTGTTGATTGTGAGGATGGAGTTGGGGTATCTGGGGCATGTTGTGTGGACAGATTGGTTTTTTTGGCTGTAGCATTCCTGACAGGGTTGAGTCAGACATGGCTGTGTATGTCAGGCAGAGATTGCACCTAAGTTGCCAATATGAGACAGAGATTCATTGCAGTTGTTGGAGTCTGCCCATATGGGGCAAGTGTATAGTACCTAAGATCCTCTTTGTGAGGTACATTTGCAGCCTCTCCTGTTGTTGCTGGTGTCCAGTGTGGTACGTGGCAAATGGGCCATAATACACACTGATTGGCCTACTGAGGGGAGTGTACAGGGAAACACTGTGCTTTTACTTCCTGGATTCAACACCCTTAGTCAGGAGAAGTGACACATGGAAGGACTTTCAGAAGACAGTGGCACTGTGGTGGTCATCATAGAGCTCACTGTCAACCCATGTTCCCAGTTCCATTATACCAAGCTCAGTGTTCAGTGGACTACCATCAATGTATTACTTTATGGGAACCATGTCGTACCCAAAGGGGATGGTGGCACATCATCTGGCATTGAGCTTATGTCTAGGGTTCTGACAGCAGTCATAGGTCTCAGAGAGGCCCTTGTAAAGGATGTCAACCTCACATGAGGGGTAATAATAGCACCCACCTTGTAGTCATCTGCAAACATTGTCAGCCAGGGTGCCTTTGTATTGGGCTGATCCTCAGAGGTGTGGATCCCAAACATAAGGGGACCCAGGTCCACAACCTGTGGGACTCAACTCATAACTCTTCAGTAGTCTGACACAGAGTCCGCTGCTTTCACACTGTGGGTTCTATCTGTGAGCCGGTTTGCAGGCCACCTACTGATGTAGGGGTTGCTGCCTACCTGAGTATGTTTATGTATGATTCCTGAGTGGGGAGTGATATCCAAGGATTAGATGGGCTGCCTATCTTGTTATCTAGTCCATACTATCACATAGTTATTGCACATGGCACAATGCTTATAAGGTGCAGAGTGTCTACAGGTCCCTCTACAGTGGATGACAACTGTGGGCCTTGTAATGTAGACACTGGAACATGTACTGGGTGGGCAACAGCAAAAAGTAGCAAACCCCCAGGATACTGCTCATACACACACAGGATACTGCTCACATACACACACACTTGACAGGACTGAGATTAGAACTCCAACCTATCTATTTATTCCTACTACAGTGTTACACAGTTATTGCATGCGCCACAGAGCTTATAGGGCTGAGGCCTAACAAAAAGAACTTCTAAGGTGTCTGATATCTGCAGGACTGCTAAAGTAGGTAAAGGGGAAGTGTACTGGGTTTGAATTGACCCATGAACTTTAACTTATAAACACACACACACGCTTTCACATTAGCCAGGACTGAGATTAGAACTCCTACCTAACTAGTTATTTGCACTATAGTGTTACTCAGTTATCACACATGCCACAAAGCTTATGAGGCTGAGGCCTGATGAATGGGAATTCTAAGGTTACTGATATCTGCAGGACTGCTAAAGTAGGGAAAAGGGAAGTGTACTGGGTTTAAATTGACCCAAAAGCTTTAACTTATAAACACACACACACTTTTAAATTTGCCAGGATTGAATTATAACTCCTACCTAACTAGTTATTTGCACTATAGTGTTACATAGTTATTGTATGCACCACAGAGCTTATAGGACAGAGGCCTGATGAAATGGACTTGTAAGGTGACTGTTATCTTCAGGACTGCTAAAGAAGGGCAATGGGAAGTGTACTGGGTTTGAATGGACCCAAAATCTTTAACTTATAAACACACACATACTTTTACATTTGCCAGGACTGAGATTAGAACTCCTACCTAACTAATTATTTGTACTATAGCATTACACAGTTATCACATGTGCCACAGAGCTTATAGGGCTGATGCCTGATGAAAGGTACTTCTTTGGTGACAAGACATCTTCAGGCTTGCTAAAGTAGGGCAATGAAAAGTGCACTGGGTGGGGAAGGCCTGTTCTTTCCTAGATCCTACTGACAATTCTCTAAGTGTATGAGCATGCCCAGTGTGACCTTCTATAGTAAATGTGGGACTCCATTCCAGGGATTGTTGTACACCAGTCCAGTTTGTTTTGTGCTACAGCCATACTTCTCATCCTGTTGGTGCAGGATATCTGGAGATAGCCTATCAAAATGGGGAAACAATGGGCCATATGGTGATTGTGACTATTTCTTTCAGTAATGTATGGGTTGCTAGGGTCATAGGGATTGTTTTAGCAGACATCTGACATATATGACACTTGACTGTCATGTATTGTTTCAGTACCTTGTGACATACCTCCTCAGATCATCACAGTGATTTACCAGGGGAATACAGGACGGCTGATGCACACACCAATATTATGGGCCAAATGCTATGCATTCTTGCACAATCCAGCTTGTTGAGAGGTGTACTTATGACCAGCTGACTGCTGAAGCTGTGGAAATGGTCCAGCACCTTGGTGATATATTACAGTGGTGGAATCTCTGTGCATTTCTGTTCTGGCATGGTCTGATTTCCAGTCCACGGTTGGGTAATATAAGTCAGGCCGGTTCAGGGTGACAGGCAGACTCCAGATAGATTTGTAGGGGATGAGATATGTGGTGGGGGTGTTCTGGGTCAGATATGTTGGCCTATAGCTACCAGTACTTTGCATAGGGGCCTTCTCAAAGGTTGCCTGCACTTGAAGGGTCTTGTGTGTGTCAGACTGTTTGACCAGCCTGGAGGTGTGTGTGTGTGTCTCATATACATGTATGGCCCACCTCATTTAGCTTGGCTGGCCACATTTTGGGGTCAGTATGTTGCATAGGATGAGTAATCAGGGAAGGGTGTGTTACTCCCCATGGCTGTGGGCCAGGGTTCTGTGGGTGCAGACATGTCACCATCTTCCAGGGTTAGGGCTGCCTGCAGTGAGTGCATTCCCATGTTTAGACTCCTAGTCCTGCCTGCCGACTGTACAGAGTATCACAGAATGTCCATATTCATGACTCATATATCTGGTTGGTTACCCAAGTGAGTGTGGTTTTCAAGGAAAAGTGTTTTGCAAGCCACTCAGGGTTGAGGTCAGATATTACTGACAGTTGACATTGCAGTTTCAGACTTCATACCCATCAGACATTCCATGCTAATACAATCCTTCCATCAACTTTCTAACATTATTAGAGCAGTATTTCAAAGGTGCCTTCTCTTTGGCCCTTTTTCACCCCATTATTCATGACTTTGTCTAGATTTCTGGCTTTCTGACTGTCAGGTTTTTCTCCTAGCAGTTAGCAGCATGCCTTTCTTTGCATTTTGTAGACTGTGTTATATTGGCATTATGGACCCCATGACACTCTCTAACAGGGCACTGTGGGTGAGGCATGGGCATTTGCCAGAGGCCTGTACACCAGGTGTGACAGATGCAGTCCATTTGTAGCAAGACAGTGCATTCTGATGATCATATGTTCCCAGGCTGCAGCCAGTGGACACCCCTGGGATGGCACCAGTAAGTTGACTGTGGGTGTTATTGACAATTGCTTTCTGTTCATGTTGAGCCATTACTCTATTTGACGGCTGGATGCTGCTTAAGGCCAGGGAAATGTTACTGCATTTCTATGGGACTATGGATGGGGGGGGGGGGGTGACACACTTGTACACAATTCACATTTACAGAGACTATGCTGATATTTGCTTAACATTTTGGTCCCATTTAGCACAGTGGTGTGCCCCATCTTTGAGACTACAGGCATAACAGTATCAACACAGGTCAGATTGTTCTGGCATAAACATTTGTAGTTTCAGACTACTTACCTTTCAGAGCCATACTGCCACTGCCAGAGCTGCTGTGATATCACTGTGTAAGTCTGTAGGTGGGGATTTCATGGATGTTGCCATGTGGGGGCCTTTACCAGACATTTCTGTATGGTTTTCTACAGCTGATCTGCTGGGTGAGGCTGAGGTGGGTCTGGGACACCCACTTTGATATCAATGCATGTGACCTATGACCCCCCCCCGGTTATTTGTCTCACTACATATACCGCAGTGGTATTTGTCAACTAGGGTGGTACTACATAGTGTGGGCAAGCCAGTACTGGGAATGGACTTCTTGCTGTCCCACGGAGCTGTCAGTTGTCTGCTGCTATCCCAGTAAGCCACCCCATTCCCTTGCATGCTTGCATCAATACCATAGATATGCTATCAGAACAATCTACTCCATTCATTTATTGTTAAGGAGACTGACTTACCTTGTGCCTGAGGCAGTTGTGAGTATGGTGCTTGAGGGCTGACTATGTCGGATGCATGCAGTACACTGCCTATACATGGTAAGGTATAGGTGGTGTGATATTTGGCATCTATTTTTCTGTGTGTGCAAGTCAGAGAGAGAGAGATCAGTCCATTGGGCCCTACAGTGTCAGTGTATGTGCTATACATTGCCTCTTTGCCAAGAACAGGGCATACTGGGCATGCCTCCGTCTGCCTACAGGGGCAGACTCATGATATTCCTCCTCCAAGTCCCTCTGTGCCTGTGGAGACCTTGCAAACAAGAAAATAACCAGTTTTTCCTGTGGAGACCTTGGCAATGGTATAGCATGGACAAGGGAGTTCATGCTCCACAAAAAAGCAGATGATAATAAAATGTATTTGGTGGAGACGTTGCTTGACATTGTGTTATCAAATAACTATATTATGTTTAATAGGGAAATCTTTTTACAAAATACTGGTGTGGCCATGGGATCACCATGCGGTGCGAGCTTTGCTAATAGCACTATGGCACACTGGGAACGATCTCGTTTGTTTAAGAACAATATGTTCCAGGAAAATGTTCTTTGGTATACCCGATATCAAGATGACATGTGTCTTATTTGGAAGGGAGAGGCAGACCTTATAGACAACTTTATAACTAGTATCACAGCCATGACAAATTTCCTTGAATTTACTTATAATGTCGGTGTACATAGTATCACATACCTGGATGTGAAGGTAACAAAGGACACGACCAAACGTCAATACAAAACTACAATTCATAGAAAACCCACTCATTCAAATGCTTTTTTACACTTTTCAAGTTGCCACCCTTACCACCAAAAGAAGGCAGTGGTTAAGGGCCAATTGGTAAGGGCAGCAAGGATGGTGTCTGACGATATAGATTTTTTTGAGGAATGTGGGAAACTGAAATCAATGCTTTTTGTTCACTTTCTCCATTGATCATAGAAAAATTAAAGAAATTTTTATCAAAAACTGGGCTATTATCTTAGAGGATCACATGATTGGTAAAACATTGGGTATAAGACCCGGGTTTACCTATTGGAGGGGTTCAAATTTAAAAAATATATTGGAAAGTAATAGTAATAGAGTTGTAAAGAGGACACAACCTAATCTTATAGGTATGAAGAAATGTGGTGCATGCCCAGAGTGTAAGTTTATTAAAACAGGGATTTCTATAAGTATAAGGAACAAATCATACATAATAAATGGCAGATACAATTGTGATTCAAAAAGAGTAGTTTATGTTGCAAGTTGCGACTCATGTCCTTCTTACTATATTGGGAAAACCGAAAGAAAGTTCAAACAAAGAATATACGAGCACCAATATAGTATACTTAAGGGTGACAATAATAATGCCTTAGCTAAGCACATAATGGAACATCCAACTCACAGGTTTGCATATCTTGTGTTATACCAAATACAATGTGATCCAAGAGGTGGGCCTTGGCAGCTCATCTTGGAAGAACAAGAATTATTTTGGCAAATAAGAACCCTAGCATATTCTCCACCAGGGTTAAACGAATATGTATCCATCAAAAGTATTTTGAAGCTTAAGGCTTTGTCTAGATAACGTTTGAGCTCTTCCATAGTAACACGGTTGGACTATACAGCAGTCAGTCATTGTTAACATTTTTATCAATGTATTCATATACCATATGGATATATAAACTTTTACTAATATTATTATATATTACACATTTTTTTACATACAATATATTTTATATAATTTTTTATAAATTTGAACACACACAAAAGCATTATATTGTATGGCATTGTCTTATATACTTTAATAATAATGTGTTTACTGATTTATAATTTTATATAGTTATGTAATAGTATGGTTTTTAATTAAGTACTTTTTAAAGGCAGTGAATGGTTAATATGATAATTGATTAATTAAATGTTTAAATAAGGGATATATAAGGTGTGTAAGGGATGTTTTAAAATTTGTTGGGGCATTGACCCCTTTGAAAGTGCTTACAATAAAGGTTTATTAATTATAAGCTGTTCAAAGTTTGGAGAGGCTACATACATTTGGATACGCTTGCTGCATTTTGTTTTAGTATTGTTTGTTATTCTTTGGTTGTGTACTTCTGTATATTGTAAACCTTTCTATTCCAACACTTTATTACATGCCTCCAGCTGTCATCCAAAACATATTATTCGAAACATTCCTAAATCCCAATTTATGAGAATTTGTCATATTTGTTCAAAGAATGAGAACTTTTTATTACAAGATAGATATTTAACAACTAGATTTTGTGAATTGGGGTGCATCATCATATCTTCTTCAGATCAGTAATGGGGTTAAGAAATTATGTAGGAGTGATTTGTTAAGATATCAAACTAATAGAGGGACTACTGATAAGAATATCAAATTTACTGCTAGTTATGGAAGGAACACCCATTATTTTATGAATTTGGTGCAACAACACTGGGATATTTTATTAGCTGATGAGTGGCTAAATGACCTCCTGAGTGCCAGATGTCTTTTTCTTTTAGAAGAGGTAAAACTCTGTGTGGCTATTTTGGCCATTATAAAAACAGAATGCCTTCTACAAATATTATTCAGGGTACATTAGATGATATAAAACTTGTTGGTTGCTCCCCATGCAGTCAATATTCATTCTGTAGGTATATACATCAAATGAAATAATTTATAAGTAAAAATATACCCTGAAGTTTTAATATCAATATTTTTGCCAACTGCAGTACTGATTGGGTGGTATACCTAGCTGTATGTACATGTTCAGCATTTTACATAGGTCAGACTTCGAGACTTATTAGGTTACATATATCTGAACATCTTAGCAATATTAGGAATAAATGTTCCACAAATGCACTATATAAACATATTACTAGAGATATTACTGCTCAGTTTCAATTTATAATTATTGACAAAGTATATGGCAATAGAAATTGTAAGGCTGGATGGCATAACATTTTAAACAGAAAAGAGAAAGCTTGGATTGTTAGACTTGGTGAGTTAATTTCACCTGGCTTAAATGATCATTTATGAAACAATTGTTGATTGGTTGAATGTTAATTGATGGTTCTCATTTACCCATAAATATGGGATTTTTACTGCAGTATGTGTTATACACTGATAAAGGCTTTGGGCCGAAACCAGTCTGTTGACTGTGGTTTGACTTATATCAAAGTCGGTTCTTTTCCTTTCACACTAGTGCTGGCCTTTATTGTGGTTTTTCAACCTAACACTCTCATACTGGGTGACCAACTACCCCTCCATTAACTGGGAAAACCACTCATCATGTATCAATACATTTGCCCAATGTTTCCTGGAATTCCTTATTTACAATGCCCTAGTCCAGCTTGTTCTTACCTCCACTAGAGGTAGCAACATCCTTGACCTGGTCATTACTAACATGGGTAACTGTTGCTCTACACCAATAGTCAACTCCTCCCTGGTTAGATCTGACCACAAATTAATCACCTTGGAAATCCACCCCCCCCCCCCCTGCAAAGGTAACCACCATGAAAAACATCTCCAAAGCTAACTTTGGGCTCCTAAAAACAGAGGTGGCTAACTTCACGGCACCCATGCAAATGGCGAATAGTTGCATGACTGCCGAATCATACACCAATGCACTGTACTAACACGTACATAAATGCATGGATCCCGCCATACCCAATAGAACTAAGATGCTCTCCTCCAAAAAAAGGAAGCCAATCTGATGGTCCCAGAAACAAACTCTACAACAGAAGGAGGAAACTGATGTGGAATAAGGTGAAGTCCTATGACTGAAAAACTCCCTTATCAGCATCAACAAAAAGTTGAGGTCCCTCATCAAATCCTCTAAAGCTAGCTATGAAAACAGAATTGCAGCAGATAGTAAAGACAACCACAAGGCCTTCTATAGTTATGTAAAGAATCCCCACGACAATACCCAGGTTTGCTCTGAGTTACTGCACAATGATACCTCCTATACTGAGCCAAGAGATATTGCCAATATACTGGCCAACAGATTCACTGCCAACTTTAGCCCCCCAAAGGACCAATAACAATACCAGTCAATTGTCAGGCAGCCAGTATTACTGCTGCACAGGTTAAAACAGCACTATCCAAGGCCAAGAATACAGCTTCTATGGGACCTGGCAATATCCCTGGCTGTGTTCTACATGAACTACTGAGTGAACTGGCACCTCACCTGTGTGCCCTGTTTAATCACAACCTCACCTCGAGCTTTGTCCATTAGCCTGACGAGTCTGATATGCAAAGCTATGGAACACATCATGGACCTAATAAACAAGGATATACGGAATCTCCAAACTCTGGATCCCACACAGTTTGATTTTGTGAAGTGTAGATCATGCCTGCTGAACTTGGTCGACTTCTTTGAGTCAGTTACCAGAGCTGTAGATGAAGGCAAGGTGGTTCATATAGCCTACCTTGATCTGACCAAGGTCTTTGATACCATTCCCCACTCAGCAATCATAGAAAAACTCACTAAGCTAGGCATCAACCCCTATATCACTAGGTGGGTTGCAAACTGGCTCACAGATAGAACCCACTGTGTAAAAGTGGCTGACTCCAAGTCAAATTGCTGACCAGTCATGAGTGGAGTCCCACAGAGTTCGGTCCTGAGTCCTTTCCTGTTTGGTATCTACTTCTGTGAAGTCCAGGCCAACACGAAGGGAGTCTGGCTGACAAAGTTTGCAGATGATTGCAAGTTGGGAGCTATTATTAACTCCCCAAGTGATGTTGATATCCTACAGAAAGGCCTCACTGAGACCAACGACTGGTGTCAGAACCATGGCCTTAAGCTCAATGCCAAAAAAATGTGTCATCATCCCCTTTGGGAAAAACCCGTTTCCCATAAATTACCACATCAATGGTAGTCCATTGAATACAAAAGGTGTTATAAGAGATCTGGGAACACAGGTTGACAGCAACCTCTCTTTTGACTACCACATTGCCACTGTGGTCAGAAAGTTCTTCTATGTGGCACATCTCATTACTAAGGGTTTTGCATCCAGGAAGAAAGAGATCATTGTCTCCCTCTACTCTTCCCTCATTAGGCCAATCATCAAGTACAATGCCCCATTTCGCATGTACCTCACTAGACACCTGCAACAACTGGAGAGGCTGCAAATGCACCTCACAAAGAGGATCCTAGGCCTTAAACACTTGTCCTATATGGAGAGACTCAAAAAACTCCAACTATTCTCTGTCTCATATCGCCTACTTAGAGGCGATCTCTGCTTGACTTACAAAGTCATGTCTGACCCAGCTCTTCTAGAAATGCTACATCTAAAGAAATCCTAATCCCTCCTCACCACACACTCCAGAGACCTCAACCTTATTACCAAAATCAACAGAACGTGCTGGACGGGCAGGTTCATAACCCAGAGACTGCCCATGCTATGGAATAGACTTCCCATACCTGTCAAACAGAGCACCTCACTGGCCCTCTTCAAGAGAAATCTTGATGAGTGGATGGGAAATAGAAGATTCACCCCGGGGATCACTCCAGTGGGTCTTCTCGACAGAGGCACTGGGAACTAAGGTTGGCTGGCATGATGCAAGGGTAATCCTGTGGGCTAGTCTTGTAAAGGCTCCAGGGCCATTAGCCTAGTACACACCTATGAACCTATGTCTCAAGCAAGGTTTAAGTTTTCAGAACACGTAGTTCTGATGCTATTTTTCTTGTGAATATGCAATAGGTCCATCAGATCTGGATCCAGGGATGCCTTGTATACCAGACTTAGATTAGCCACTCAGCTGTCAGTAGGAGATCAAATATAGGGATAGGGATTTGAAGTGATCTGCATGGGACATTTTGTTAATGTCTTGTATTGTTTTTGTGCAGAAGCTCTAAGGAAGTTTCAGTTGTACCATGTGCCTGGTCAGGTACATACTGAAGGGGCATTGTATTCGATGATGGGCCTGATGAGGGATGAATACAGTAGAAAGAGGATTTCCTTGGACCTAGATGCAATACCTGCCATACCCTTGCTTATAAGGTGAGCAAAATAGAATTTTTCCTTACTATCTTAGACACATATTGATCAAATGCTACATTATTGTCTACATATGTCCCCAAATCCCTGCTTACTGGGTCTGCTCTTAGGGGTGTGTTATCAGTGAGGTAGTTTCTTGACATTAAACCATGGCTTTGGTGCCAGTCATTTGTCTGTGTTAGCTCTTCTTGGAGGGTATTAAGGTCCTGGGAGGATTTTATGGCAGCTCCTAAATTGCAGTCATCTCCAAACTTAGTCAACCAGAGGCTATTGATGCTTGCCATAACTTCTGAGCAGTAGATGCCAAAAAGAAGCAGACACAATACAGATCCCTGAGGAACACCGTTAGTGACTGGCCTCTTTGTGGAGATGGATTAACCTATTCTAACTTCCTTGACCCTATCAGTGAGTCAAAAGGCTAGCCAGCAGGTGATGTAGGGAGTTATACCTAATTTTTTTAACTTGTTTGCAATGCCTGAGTGGAGTATTGTGTCCACTGCTCAGTTCTTCCAAGTTGGCTACAGAGACAGAAGGAAAATGCATTAGCAAAGCCACCTAAGAGGTATACTGTATGCCATATTTAATAGGTATGGGAATGGGATGGCTTAGATAAACGCTACTGGGATAATACTACAAGTTGGCTGAAAAACATAGCTGTTAGCAGAACAATCAAAATTGTTATTCCAACCCCTGTGCAGAAAGCTGCATCCCTTGTGTCCCTATTTAATACAGTTAACATCAGTGTTGTTGTACCTTACAGGGAGAGTGCCAGGGAAGGGGAAAACATTTAAAAAGTTTCCTCCATCAACCATGAGTTTCAGCCAATTTATACTTTCATTCTGGTTGCTTTTGCTCAAGCAGCCTAGTCCCTTTCTTGATTTGTCCTTACCTTTCCTCAGCAGTGAGTGCCTAGCTGTCTCAATGATGTAATATAACATGCCAATATAACTGACTTAATGGAAACAGTGGGAAATGTGAATGCTGATATTTTAAGGCATGCAGACACAGATAGGCACACACATGCACACACACACACACACACACACACACACACACACACACACACACACACACACACACACACACACACACACACACACGCGCACACACACACACACATGCACACCCACACAGAGCACATGAGGCAATCACCCAGTCACATGACTACACATGTGAATTAAGCTGGCAGTGGAAACTTTCTTTTAGCCATCCATGTTATTTGTCCATACGAAATCCCTCCGTTCATGATCATTAAACAGTCTGAGATGCACTAAGCTTCCGATAACTGTGGAAGGGTCCCCAGCAGCAGAGTACTCCTTCTGCCATGTTGCAGAGAGGCTTGGCATGAGTGACAGTTATATGCCACTAAATGACTTCTCATGGAATGAAACAAAGAAAAAGCAAAATGTATGACAAAAAATTGTGACATATTCTTGGACATCCTACACCCTTGTGAGGGCTTTGATACTAATTTCTTCTGACTTAAATAATCTCTCGGATAGCTATTTACTTTGGAAGAAGCAAAATCTCCTACTTTTTTCAACATTTTTACTTTCTGCAAGTTTTTTTTTATTGAAAATTAATTCACCAAGTTGTTCCTTAGGCATTGACATAACTAGCTTGCCAGATTACAGGATGACCCAGTTGACAAAGAATGCATATAGGTTACTATTAGGGCACTAGTATGATTTAACCAGTAACTATATCATATTATACTATTCCAGGAGTTAGTCTGAATTGTTTTAGTAAAATAAAACTGTCTGACAGAGTGGCTGACCCAAGAGAGGTAAAATTGCATAACTCCATAGTCAGGCACATGGTAAGATCATATAACTCCTGACTCCAATCTCTTTTCTTAATTACAAAATGAAAAAAAAAAAAAACAAGTGCACTGGTAGGTCCTTTTTATGTGTATAATAAGCTTTTGGCTAAATTTAGTGACGTTAATTATTTTTAAGGTTCTTTTTGAGGTGGGTCTAGCTGGCTAACACAATCTTACTGAAACTCCTTTCACCTGTATCAAGGATGAATGGAGGTATTTGAAAATTTAGGCTGTTGTCTTTCTGTGTATGGTCACTTGGTCACTTTATGGGGAGGTCTGTACTAATATTTTTTTCTTTTCAATATGGAGCAGTGCTTTTCATAAAATAGTGCAAATGTAAATGTAAAAAAACAGCAAGGTAGATTGAATTTTTTTTTATCATTTTGGCTCCTTGCAGCTGACTGTTGAATGCCAGCAGCTTCATTTCTTATTCATCATGTCCTGTCAGACCTGCCTTTACCTCATCAAGGGTCTAGCCAAACCACATCTGTGGCATGTGAGGAGGTTAAGGACTCTGGTGGTGGTGCAGTGCCACCCTGCTGCCAAAGAGTGTTTTATTATGATGTAACTTTTTCCCCTTCCCACTATGCCAACTTACTGAACAACCTGGAGGGGGAGACGTGCAATGGAGATGTACTGGCATATTATCCCATCACTACAGCAACTCAGCCAATGTCCCTCATCTATTTCCACTGTAGTAACAATGACCTCTTGCATGTCCCAAGCCTCTACCATGGATTAACTACTAGGAGAGCTCTTGTGCATGCCCTCCATCCCAAGATATGCATACTTCTACCATTGATTAACTACTAGGCGAGATCTTGTGCATGCCCTTCATCCCAAGATATGCATGCTTCTACCATGGATTAGCTACTAGGAGAGCTCTTGTGCATGCCCTTCATCACAAGATATGCATGCTTCTACCATGGATTAACTACTAGGAGAGCTCTTGTGCATGCCCTTCATCCCAAGATATGCATGCTTCTACCATGGATTAACTACTAGGAGAGCTCTTGTGCATGCCCTCCATCCCAAGATATGCATGCTTCTACCATGGATTAACTACTAGGAGAGCTCTTGTGCATGCCCTCCATCCCAAGATATGCATGCTTCTACCATGGATTAACTACTAGGAGAGCTCTTGTGCATGCCCTCCATCCCAATATATGCATGCTTCTACCATGGATTAACTACTAGGAGAGATCTTGTGCATGCTCTCCATCCCAAGATATGCATGCTTCTACCATTGATTAACTACTAGGAGAGCTCTTGTGGATGCCCTCCATCCCAAGATATGCATGCTTCTACCATGGATTAACTACTAGGAGAGCTCTTGTGCATGCCCTCCATCCCAATATATGCATGCTTCTACCATGGATTAACTACTAGGAGAGCTCTTGTGGATGCCCTCCATCCCAATATATGCATGCTTCTACCATGGATTAACTACTAGGAGAGCTCTTGTGCATGCCCTCCATCCCAATATATGCATGCTTCTACCAGGGATTAACTACTAGGAGAGCTCTTGTGCATGCCCTCCATCCCAATATATGCATGCTTCTACCATGGATTAACTACTAGGAGAGCTCTTGTGCATGCCCTCCATCCCAATATATGCATGCTCATCTTTGCCTGCAGAGACACCCAAACCACTAAATGAACTCAGGTCACCTGACCAAAGACAGGAGTTTAATGCTCTTTTCCATGGTGCTGGTTGACTGGTGGCCTGTTTGTACTATTTTAGAGTCATGCAGAGGTGATCAGTTCTGTGGGATAGATGCAGGAAGTGTCACATGTTTTATTTGGGGTGGTCTTTTTCTCCTGCACTTTTGACCATCAAGCCTCCTCCTCCTTTAGTCCTGTGAACCCATTTGTTTCCCAAGAAGGGAGAGCACCATAGCCCATTTGAGCCTCTTAGGGTTAGAGCTGAACAATGGAAAATTATGCCATCATTTGTTAGGTTAGGGATTTTCTGTTTTAGTCCCTAACTCCATGGTGTATGCCCTTTAAACTGCCCTAGGGTTTGGCATGCAGAGGGTATCAGTAAGGATGAGTCACTTGCTTCCAGCTAAAAAGTCTACTTAGGTAGTATGTATGACCTCATAGACCATTTAGGTGGGTCACTCACTTGTTAGTGACTGTTGAAGATGTGGTCAAATTAGGGCAGATAACCTCCATACATACCTCTCAATCTCTTAGAGCAAGAAATCTGGACAAAGCCATATATAAAAGTTAGACAAAGGCCCAAAAATAGGGACAGTTTTTTTAAATATTGCTCTTACAAACTTAGAAAGTTGATAGAATAACAGGCTTTGGATTAGGATGAATTTTCTGAAGGGTATGAAGTCTGAAACTCAAATGTCTGTCATTATTTTCCAACTTCAGTCTTTAATGATTTGCCACTAATTTGCCAGAAAAAACACAATTTTATGAAAAAAAGGACCAAAAAAATCTGGACATCTGTGAAAATCTGTACAGTTGAGAGGTATGGATATGTTTTAGAGCTGTCACAAAGTTTAACCATACTGGGCTTTCTTTAGGGGAAGTTGAATGTGTTTTTGAATATCTCCTGCCTTAAGCTGGGAATTCTGGATCTTTGTTTTATTTCCTAATGTTAATTCATCTGTCAGACAGAATTTAGATGCTTATTGGGTCTTTGCCAGTGCTATCAACTTTCTATATGTCAAAAATTGAAAAATGAAAATAACTATTGTAAGGGAAAATTTGAATATTTTTTTCCGATACCATTTGTGTAATGTTTTGTATTATTTCAAGTAGGAGTGCAAACTTTATAATATCACCCACAGTGGAGAAGGATGAGTGAAGCATAAAACTGGGGTCTGTAACATTCTCCCCTTTATTTAAATTAAAGGAAAGACTTGTTAATTTCTTTTGTACTGATACTTGTTTATCCACTATCTAGGACATCATTGGATCATTGATTTTTGTATATAGTTGTAATGGTTGACATGGTATAGTTTTTCTTACTTTTTAGATAGTTCAGTTGAATTTTGTAATTTGTATGGAGCACAATGGTTGCTTTGATATGTTCATGTTGTTTTACTGTGTGTGTGTGTGTGTGCGTGTGTGTGTGTGTGCGTGTGTGTGTGTGTGTGTGTGTGTGTGTGTGTGTGTGTGTGTGTGTGTGTATATATATATATATATATATATATATATATACATATATATATATATCTATATTATTTATTTTATATTACATTTGCTCACCGGGATAGTTGAACTGGATACATGTCCATTTTCAGCGTAGGCCTGGGGAGAAAAGCTCCACATAGTCAAACATACAAAAGGTTACACAAAAAGTTAGAAAACAATTAGAATATATAAAAAAGTGGTAATATACCTTATGTACATTGGTTTAGAAGTGTTCCTTAGTAGGGACTCACAGTTCTCACGGACAGACATAAAAAGGTTACCCAAGAAGTTAGAAAACAATTAAAATATATAAAACAAAGTGGTAATATATCTTATGTACATTGGTTTAGTAATGTTCCTTAGTAGGGACTCACAGTTCTCATGGACAGACACAATTACAAGTAAGATTGTAACTCACAGTTAGTCCCTAGTAGGGACTCACAGTTCTCATGGACAGACGCAATTACAAGTAAGATTGGATACATAGCATGGTGATGTAGTTAGATGTTATGATAATAACTAATTATGCTATGATAATTACTGATTATGCTATTGTTTTTTAACCTAATCCGGGTTGGTACATGGGCATAGCCAGTTCAATTTGAGATACTGTTTGAGGGTTTTTTTTTAAGAGACTTTTGGAGGATTGTAGGGTTATATAGTTTGGTAAGGAATTCCAGGTTTTGCCAACAAAGTTGGTGAACAGGGATTCACCAGCTCAGTTATTAGCTTTGAGGGTTTGGACCAATAATTTGTTGGCTGACTGTAGGGATCTCAGGTTGCTATATGGCTTAATAATATTTATAAGAGAGGGGGTATCTTTAGGGTGGTACAGAACTTTGTGCGCTATTAAGAGTTGATTGAATTGAATTAAGTTGGGCAGTTCTAGCCATTCTAGTTGTTTCACGTTCTGGCAGTGATGGGTTCTATAGGTTTTATATATATATATATATATATATATATATATATATATATATATATATATATATATATGTGTGTGTGTGTGTGTGTGTGTGTGTGTGTTTGTATGTTTTTTAAACAAGTTCTTTAGAACTATTTATGTTGTGATGTCAACACAGTTAACTTTGTTTCAACATTATTTTTGCTTCTTTGATTTTTGTTTTATATTTATTTTTTTGTGTGAGTGAGAAGTTTGTCATGTTGAGTGGGGTTGTTGATCTCTTTCCATAATTTCTAGGCTTAATTTCTAGCTTTAAGAAAGTATTTTGAGTTTGATGATGTAGTTCAGATGCTTGTCTGTGTTGGGTTTAATGAGGGAATTAACGGTATCTAAAGTATGAGCGGGGGATTGCTTCACTGGTAGAGATGGCTTGTCTGAGTCACTGAAATTAGCTGCTACAATGCCTTCTTTCGATTCTGGGAAGCATCTTATGGTTACTGTCATTGGAGGTACTTTTGAGTACTTAAATGAGAGAGTGGCCTGGATAGAGAAGTTGTCAGAGTATTAGGGAGACTTACTATTATACTGAATTTGTGGGGGTATGTTAGTTATAAGTTAGTCAGAGACTGCTATTATTCTCCCTGTGTTGGGTCTTGTAAGTTTGTTAATTAGTTAAGTAAGTTTATTTTAAATGAAGAAAGAGCTTGTGACAACTTGGGTTCCAGAAGATCATTTTAAAAGTCTAGCATTGTCATTTTATATTCCCTTTTTTAAATGCCTTAGGATGTCCTAAATAGCTGTTTTGAACAGGTTGGGACTGGAGGCTGGCTATATTAACTAAAGGCTGACAATATCTTAATGTGATTGCCAATGGGGATGGAAGCTAGTGTCTACTTAGGAGAGTCTTCATGTCTGTTATTTCCAGCTAGTGTGGCTACAGTTTTGTGGTTCCTCCTTACTAAGAGCAGAGCACTCCCAACTATTCAATCAGGTCTTCTGTTAAGGAAAACATGGAAGTTATGCTATATGAATGTTGACTTCCTTGAACTAAGTTTCAGTTATACCAGTAATACCTCATGGGTTTTCAGTGACTCAGACTTCGAGATAGTCCATTTTATTTCTCATGCTGCATGCATTTAGGTGACATATTTTATAGTACTTTTTGTTTGTGTTTTGTTGTCTGTTTTGAGAGGCAGATTGATTATTGTTTGATATGTACATGCTTATTGTAATGAATTGGATGAGGACCTGTTAGCATGTTTGAGAATTAGGTGAATTATTGCTCTGGTATAAGTTATTATAATAAGATCTTGAGGTAACAGGAATGTGAGGAACAATCAAAGAACTGAAGATGGGACAGGCATGGGGTTTATATAATTTTTAATGGAAAGTTTTGATGTAGCCAAGTAAATTAGAAAGGTACTTTTCCTGGTCCATTTTGGCACAGGTTTAATCTGTTTGATAAGACATTTTATTCTACTATACAATTTGTTGTTTTGTTAAAGGGAATGCACAATTTATTATACTTCTGTGATAGTTGTCAGGGTGGATCACACAATATTTTCTGCGTCTTTTCTTACCTGATTCCATCTCGCTGGATTTTACCTCAATTAATGCGGTTTTTATCTGTTAAAGATAGTAAAATTAGAAGTAGTACTGGCAATGGAACTAGGATAATGAATAGAGTCTTTGGACACAGACAAGGGGAACAGGCTCCTCCCAGCCTGCATGAATAATGGTCTGTTCCAGTCAGCTCTCACTTGATACAATTAGGGCCTCCTGTATTACAGACTAATGGGCTTGAGACCTATGGTGGTAGTAGGGGTGGGGGTGATAGTTGACAGGTATGGAGGGAAGCATAAAAAAAATTATCAGGTGGTTGGGACCTATCAGTCTGCCTGATGGCACATTCTATGAGGCAGTGGCCACACTGGTTGCCTTCCTCAGAAATGTCTCAGTTAATGATATTTGTGCAGTAATCATTTGGTTGAATGCAAACACCTTTGTTAAATCTTGTAGGTTAGGCTTTGCTTCTAGGATAGGCTGTTCTTTTGGTGCTGCCATTGCCAAACAGATGTTCATCTAGTGAAGTCAACATAGACAAATAACTGGGGAGTTCTGTAGGTTTCTGATAATTAACCACTTCTTACCAGATATGAAAGTTATGTACTTTCCATATTGCTAGATCTAACACTTTCCACTCTTTCTTCCCTGTACCTGGATCTGAGACATACAACCAGTTATCCTTCCTTCCCTTTAGATGCAGCAGGCAGTGGGATAGCACCAGTCTTCCTGGCTTTCCTCTAGGTTATGTCCATCATTTATTGTGGGTAAGATACCAGTATATGAAAAAGAATGGGAGAGATGTGAGCCAAGCAGCATCATGAGACAAACAGGAAGGAAGGGACCAGGGTTCTGAAGAAGTTTTAGGTGGCAATAGTTCTAATGCCTGCAGCATGTAGTCCTGCAGATTACTGAAGATGGATATAGTTCTTACACTTTTATCATTTATAGTAAGTGCATAGATTTTGTTTCTCTTTGCCTTTTGACTCACACTCTATAACCTAAGAAGGTAGTGCATTCCAGGTATCCACTATACACTCTGTGAAGCAGTGGTAGCTGTCTTCAGGTTTGGATGTCTTATCCCCCCCTTGCCTCTTTTGCCTTGCATACCCCACCCCTGAACTGCATACTACTCAACATGCAGACATTGATAGGGGGTACAAAGACTCTTGCAAAGTGGGTACATCAGGCCAAAAATCTGGATACCTAATTAGTATACAGTTTCAAAACTGAATAGCATATAACTCTTCTAGCTGCAAGTATCATTATGAGATACTACCCTGAAATGCAAGTTTAAAAAAATGCAAGTGATAAAAATATAAGTATATTTTGAAAAACACAGTACAAAATTGAAGAATTTAATAAAAGATACTGTAAAAATCTTCCTCACAAAACACTATTTTTGCTTCTGAAAAGGGAGATGTAAAATGTGGGTCCTCTTTCTTTAAATTATTTGTGTCACAAGTATATTGGTCATTTAATCTAGTTTCCTGTACAGTAAATAGCTTTAAAATCTTATGTGATGAGTGGTAATATTGATAAAATCATGTGAAAGAATAAATCAAGCCTGAAAATAGGTAGACTCCTTCAAAAACTGGTATATCATGCAAAGCGGTAAATCAAGCCTGAAAATAGGTACATACCTCTAAAATAGGATTTCCTGTTTATATATATATATATATATATATATATATATATATATATATATATATATATATATATATATATACATAGTTTACTATGAAAATAATGACTATAACGTCGTGGGATGAGACGTCGGCTATTCAGAATGTCGTCAGTTAACACATCGAAATCAGATGCCACCCCACCAAATACTGGACCTGCGCCCCCCTTGGGACCCATGGTAGCACTTGATCCTGGGTCCAGAGCGGTAGGGAATTTTGGTCTGTATAGGTAATGGTCATGTTATGCAGGTCAGTTTGACACTATGTTTTCGCTGATTTGTACTTTGCTATTGTGAGTGTGTCCTTATTTGTTTTCGCACATATGTTGTTCACACATACATCATGCGACCATTTATAGGTAAACCTATATATATATATATATATATATATATATATATATATATATATATATATATATATATATTTTTTTTTTTTTTTTGCACTGACTAACACCACTCCCCCCTCCCTTGGAATGTTACAGGTTTGTACAAGTATTTGCATTTGTTCTTCTGTTGAGGGTAAACCTGTTTAATTTATGTAGTATATTACCATATTCAGGATCACTGAAGCCTCTGAAATGTATTTGTCCCTACCTAACACCATATCAAAACTTTTAGTTTCTTTTGTAGACAGAGTGCCAACCTCAACAAGCACTTTTGATACCTAGTAGAAAAAAATAGAGAGTAATTGTCCAGGCATTGATTTCTGAAGGGATTGCTCTTGCACACATATCTTCTATGCAGTAGTAACTAAACCCTATGTAGATCTAATCTCATTTATAATGTCGCTTTTCTTCTGTCCTCCAGTCAGTTTCCCACTCATTGTGCCATGACGATTTTCATTTTTGGCTATAACAATTTATACGTCAATCTCCTGTATAGTACTACATGACAAATACATTTTTTTTTGTTATCCACATTAGTAAAATTTGTTGTGTTACCTAATCCAGAAGCTCCAAATAGGAATGCTAGATGTCCTTTTTAATATAAAGGCTACAGTACTTTAGCTGGAGGAATAATGAATGTCTCTAATGTGGAATGATAATGTTTGGGTCTTTTAACTGTAGAGAGTCAACAAAGTACTTAATTACTCCATAGACTTTAGTCACAACATTCCTTTCCTCTTTCCTAAGAATGCAGTATTTTGAGTGTTACCACCATCTCATGTCAATTTCCTTTATCAGTGTGATCCCTATTTCCAATCCATTTTAACAAGATTACCACTAGTTTCAGTTTGAAAGTTGATGAAGTACATTTACTTGCATTTGTTTGGAAATGAATTCCAGATGCTATTTGATTGGTATGACAGTGTTTAGAGATTTTTCCCAGCAGTGCATTGCTCTCCTGAGCTACTATCCCTACTTTGCTGTCAGTCAAAAATAGGCCTGTGTCATACTTTAGTTCTTGTGCATTGTTTGCAAGAACCATAACAGTATAGTTCAGGGTTCAAAGCAGATCACATATAACAACACAAGCTTCAGCATTCTCATGTCGCACTGGCACTTTTTATTGTTTGGAATGTTAGCAAGAGTTTGTATTTATGTTTTACAAAATAAATGCGTAAAACTTTTAAAAATTGTAAAATGTTTTAAGATACTTAATGTGTATTCATGGACAGAGGATATTATTGCAGTAAATGTAATAATACACTACTGAAATAAATCCTTATAAATCAATATATTTAAGTAAATTTGTACACGTGTACCTGCTGCTATAGTTGTGATTTGCGTACTACCATGGTAAACAAACATAAAATTAAAGTACAAATACTTTTTTCCATTTTCAGCAAACAATACCACTTACTCATTAATTATTGATCTTCAAATATCTGGTCAGAGGTTCTTCAGATTTTTTTCCACAACTCTGTATCACACAGTGTGATCTGTAATGATTGTGCTGTTTTGTAAGATTCTAAATTCCTCTGTATTTTTGCAGTTACCATTATGTCTGGATCATGGCTAAAATAAGGTCCAGTGACCAACACACCTACCAGATAAATAAAAATAAATTGGCTGGATGCCAAGGAAGAGAAGCCTTGCTCGATGGGTTGAAGGTCTGGTTTCACCCCCCCCCCCAAAGACTTTGCTGCAGGGTGGATTCTCATTGCCCCAGGCTGGGAGATTACACTGCTCCCTTCTATGCATCCATTCAAATTATGTTCTGTAAATAATATAGTTTCCACAGAACCAGGGAAACACTAAAGAGGTTAAACTAGAATTAGAAATGGCAAGCAATAAGCACATGTAATTGTTGTTATGTCACACTAAGTTCTGGACTTCATACAGTTGCAAAAGTACACAACAGGTCGGTTAGTTATTGGAGGATTTACTCCCTCCGGATTTGAATATTAGTCCCTTAAGTTTCAGCTGTGGGACCAAACCTACTATATGACAGGGATTAGTGCTTAATTATAGTGAAATCCCATCTATCTGAATTGATAGACGCTCAAGTGGGTGTTAAAGGTCTAATAGCACATACTAGAAAAAGTAAGAAAACTTCCATTGCATTCAGGCTAAATTATTCCATATCAGTGTAAGTACCTCCAAACTCCCCTGAAAATAACCAACTTGTTTAGCCAAAATATGTGACAAAGTTGTGTATACTTAGCATGGATATAATGTTATTATGTTAAAAATATTCCATTGGGTATAAATTAATTTATACTTTCTGATGGAGCATTTACTACTTGAGAGTGAGGACATTTTTCAATAATAAGAATCTGTCACTTCAGTACAATCTGCCACTGATCCAGAATACATAATAAGGAATGTTGATATTTTTCCATTTATCGTTTTTTTCTCACTTATTGGTGAATGTATAAGCTGTACTTTATATTAATTCAGTATAGCAATTTCCTCCAGATTTTTTTATTTCCACTTCCCTTACTTTTGCAATTAGCCCGAATAAGATATTCATAATTTTGAATCCCTTTACATGTGAGCCTCCACCTCTGATGAGTAGGGTAAAAGGATGCGGTTACAGGAATAGGGAAGACTTTCAGTTAATGAGTAAAAAAAAGTTACAAATGAACAAAAATAAATGGAAAAAGGAGAAGGAAACTAGATTTAAAATAAGTGAATGTCAGAAATATATAGAAAGGATAACCTTCTACTTCATTAATGAGCCATACAAATATACATTTCCCAAATTCTCATACTCAGCATTCACAAGAGCCAGGTAACAGATGTAGACAAACAAAACTTAATTTTAAACTTAAAATTTTCTTGCTTAATACAATAGTAAATCCTTCCTGGAAGGGGGAATGACAGTAATTATACAACGTCTCGTTATACAAAAACAAGTATAACCCAATAGAAAATAGTCTGCTCACTTAATTATTGCCAAGTGGCTGGACTTTCTATTCAAATATGCTAAAAAACATCTTCAACTATTTTAAGATGGATGGTGCATAATATGATAAAAAGTCAGGACACTCTGTAAAAATCTGGGCAGTTAAAAGGCATATTTCTGCTAACATCAAAGATTGCAATACTTTTCACCTTACCTCTCAACTGTTCAGACTTTAACAGAATGTCCCTCACGTTCCTCATATATTTGCCCTGTCCCTTGTTATTGTGATAATGCTGCCGCACTTTCCCAACATATAAATAAAAAAAAAAGACAAGACTGAGGCAAACTGGCATTGGTATTCTCTCTTGTATGCCAGCTCCCTAGCAGCATACTGATGTACTGTGTACGTGTGTGCAGTACATCTGTAAAGCAGGAAGCCAGCAGAAGAACTCTAAAGTGCCATTATACAAAGGCATTAATTAAGAAAGGTAAGCAACTGCTTCTTAAATAATGTCATTGTATAATAGCAATAACCCACTCCTAGATGTGGATATCCCAGGATTTACCCACAGTTAACTTTTCTTTAATCACCTCAGGCTTCGCCCTCGTGATAAAACTACAGCAACAGTGGGTAAATGCTGTGATACCCACACCAAGTCATGAGTTATTGCTAACTACCTTCTTTCCTTAGTATTTAATCTCTTCTGCTTCATCCTTCAAATTAAATTTTGTCATTCAGGAATAAATACCATGGTAGTGCCCTCTCTAGCCAGAAATTATTATTATTATTATTGTTACTAATATTGCTGCATTATAGTACACAAGAATGACCCACAAAGGAAGACAGATTCTCCAATTATAATGATAAAATATACTCACTAATATGAATGTATTCTGTATTGTACTCTCAAACCTCAACAAATCCGAACTAGGTAAGCTGTCCCATAGCTACAATCATATTGCCAGATTCGCCACAGGCTTCACCTATAGAACCCACCACTGCCAGAACCTTAAACAACTAGAGTGGCTAGAATTGCCCAGCTTAATTCAATTCAATCAACTCTTAATAGCGCACAAAATTTTGTACCACCCTAAGGTAAAAATATTAAGCCATATAGCAACCTAAGATCCCTACGGTCAGCTGATAAACTACTGGTCCAAACCCACAAAGCTAATAACTTTGCTGGTGAATCCCTGTTTGCCAACTTCATTGGCAAAACCTGGAATTCATTGCCAAACTATAGAACCCTACAATCCCCCAAAAGTCTCTAAAAAAACCTCAAACAGTATCTCAAAGTGAATTGGCTATGCCCATGTGCCAACCCTGATTAAGTTATAAACTAAAAGCATATTCTGCAATTATCATAACTTGTAACTACATCACCAAGCTCTGCTTCCAATCTGATGTGTCTTACTTTTAATTGTCTGTCCATGAGAATTGTGAGTCCCTACTAGGGAACACTACTAACCCATTGTATATAATCACTTTGTTTTTATAATCGTTTGCTAACTACTGTGCAATCTTTGTAAGTTTGTCTATGTGGAGCTTTTCCCCCGGGCCTCCACTGAAAATGGACATGTATCTAGTTGGACTATCCCGGTAAACAAATGTAAAATAAAATAAAAAATAAATGTATGATAGCACAAAGCGACTGGCAGGTTAATTCATTCTGCACATTTTTCTGTTTGTCAGCTAACATATTTGATTTCTGCAATGTTTCCTTTTTCACATCCAATGTGTTTTGAAGTCTTCTCTTGCTGCTGCTTCTGTAACCATCACTGTTTCTACTTCTCCACCACATTTGCTCTGGAATATTGCTTTGTAATCTTACCTTGGACTGTTTTCCTCATCCTCTGATTATTCCTTCATGTAAAAGATGCTTTAATTGGTACTTGATTTATATCAGTAAGGTACATTAGTCACCTCCCATATTATACCCCTCCACATATGTTTACACACACACACACACACACACACACACACACACACACACACACACACACACACACACACACACACACACACACACACACACACACACATCTGTATGCACGTGCACACTCATAGTGTGCACACTACTACTGAACCCTTTACTGTTCCAAGGATTATGCATTTAGTCATTTTAGTTCTTCCATATAAAATATCTGATCCCCTTTTCTAAACTTTTTCAGTGATTAATCCTCCTCCTTTTTTCATTCTGCCACACTCTCTCACATTAACTGTGGCACAGACCTAGTCCTCAGTCTTCATATGTAAGATCCCCAGTGCTTCTGTGGCTTTCTAAATGGGCTGGAGAAGTGATTATGGGATCACAGAAACTGGTCTGCCTATCCCACTGTAGCCCCAGTCTGATGCTAGTAGAAGGCTTTTTCTTTGATGCACTAGCCACAACCATGTCCCCAAACAATGGTGTGCAACAGTGACAACACTGATTATTAAGCTGCAGAGCAATCTTACTGGTGTATTTCTCAAAAAAAACTTTTATATAGGTATGCTGTTGTTTGTTGTCTCCACCATAAATCCCAGCCCCAGACAGGAGACTACTACTTCTGAGTGGGATAGGCAAGTGGCAAATGTCATTCACTACTACTTCCCCGTGAGTCCTTGGGGACTGAATATGATATTGAAATCCCTGTCACATGGGTCACAGGCAGGGCTCCATCCCTCTGCATCATAAAAGTGTCCCCCTTTACCATCTTGGCTCTCTGCTATAAACTTTTTTCCTATTTGTATCCTTTTGAATTAAGACCTCAGACCTGGATATCATACCCTTTATTCTGTTTTGTAAGATACTTGTACTTGTACTTGCACCATCACCTTATTTCTCATTTGTAGTGTTTCAACAAAAGCCTCTGCTCTTTTGCACTGTCTTTCTTCCTTTGAGTCTTTATTTGTTTAATTTTGGTTACCTGGATATAACACTGATCACAGCATGACCAGTTGCAGGCTCAGCCTGTGTTACATTTAAAATGGTAGCAACAAAAAATAACAGTTACAACCAAAAGTGGAGCACAAAGGTAATATAAACTAGTCAAAAACAAAAGAGATACTATGTACAGATATTGCGCCATGTTGAGGTACACCTGTTAGAAGTGGAAAAGTGAAATCAGAGGAACAGTAACAAAAGAGTGAGCAGCAAGTTTAGCCTTGGAAATGGTAGGGGTAACACTAGGTGTTTAGGATACAAGGGGAAAATGGTAGGGGGTAACTGTAGGTGTTTAGGAGACAAGGGGGTATTGGTAAGGGTTAACTCTAGGTGTTTAGGAGACAAGGGAAGGGCTACGTAATAGTAAAGACAAAAAAATCCAAAGAAGCAGACAGACTGTAAAAGATACAAGTTGTAAGAAGATAGTGAGTAAGGAGAAAGTGAATCTATGTACGTACTTACATGAAGCAGAAATGTAGAGTGGCAACAAGTACAGTATTGTTGTAAGTGGGTTGATCTGAGAGGAAATTAAGCTAGTGCTGAGTAATGTTGATTAAGTGATAACGTCCTATATTCTGTCATTTCTATTTGCATTGCTCACACAGGTATTGTTTGAGTTGGGGTCTGAACTTACCATAACTAGTATGTTCAGAGAGATAGTGAGGAAGGGATTGCTACTGTTTCGGAGCAAGGACAGAAAAGCCAGTTTAGTAGATGAGGTTTGGAGAGTAGGACCTACTGTACTCTGGCTTCTGAGGTTGTAGATTGGGGTAGTAATGATTAGTTTCATTGCAAATGGAGAAAGAACATAATCTCCGCTTTTAATACAGCTATTCATATTCTCTTTTCCTGTTCTACAATTTTCATTACACTGCCTTGTATATAGAACCATGCAATCTGTCTTTATGCAATGGAAGTCCACACCTCTTCAATAATACTTTAGATATTCTGCACTTCAGCATTTTTTTCACTTTTTTTCATAGTATCATGAAATCAAGCCTTTTAGTTTCTTTTATAGACAGCGTCATCCTCAATAAGACCTTCTTTGATACCCAGTAGAAAACAAAATGTAGACTGTAATTGCTTAGGCATGGCTTCCTAAGAGGATCTCACCTGTGCCTATATCTTCTGTGCAGTAGTAACTCTGCCTTCTGTAGATTTTATCTCTTTATACTGTCTCATTTTCTTCTGTTCTCCAGTCAGTTTCACACCCACTGCCCCATCATAATTTTTACTTTTGGGTATAACAATCTGTACATCAATCTCCTGTATATTAAGACTTTTTGTTATCTCCCTTAGCACTATTTATTGTGCTACTTGATCCAGAAATTCCTAACTGCAATTCTAGGGAAAATTCTACAGGAGATATTCATGAGCTTAGGGTCATAAAGACAGAATGCCATAAACTGTAATAGATGTCATGAACCAAACAGAGCAAACAAAAAGAGTAATCTCAGTTCCTGTAATTCTTTGAGCTGCTATCCCTTTAAGTTTAGTAGGTGTGACTTGTGGAGATGAATGTACAAAACTGGTTTAATGTCCACTGTCAGAACTGTGTACAAAATATAAAATGTGCCAATATCAGTAACAGATCTGCAAATCACAGACACAGATTACCTAGAAGCAGACCTGGGTGGAAACTTTGAACTTTTTTTCAAGCTGTTGATGCTAGGTAAAGGAGTGTATATAGTAGCTGAGAATACAATAGAGAGTCGATTATCCGAATGGTAATTATCCGAAACGTCAATTATCTGAACTCAGTCTTCCAATGGATAGGAAAAAATCATAAAGTCTGAATATGTAAACATTATACGTATTAGTTTGTGCATGTTTTTTGAACTTGTATCCTGCTTGTATGTGAAAAATATTCTTTATTGTCCACTGGACTTGCTCAATGGTTGAAAAGTGCATTCCCTGAGTGCAGGAAAAACAAGATTTTAGAAGTTTTTTATTCGGTTCAATGTATGTTTGATTATCCAAACTACCCTTAGTTTCAATTAGTTTGGATATTCGACTCTCTACTGTAAATTAAGTGAGAAACCATAGCAAGAAAGCTAAATATTACTCTTGGATACATATGAAAAGGAAAAGACAGTCTATTAAAATATTTTCATGTAGTTTTAGCTTTTTTATGTATTACAATTCCAGAATCTAGGCTATAGGCTTCTGTCTACAAGTTTGCAGGATTCATGTTTTTGCTATAGTTATTTTCTGTATTATTTTGGTTCACAGTTGTATTTCCTGCTTTGCACATTGAACATTTTTTTATTTATTAATCTTCATATGCATGCAGTACTAAAAGAGTCAGTATCATAATGAAATGTAAAAGTGAGAGTAATATCAATCTGAAGTTCAAGTAAAGAAAACAGAATTTCTTTCATGTTTCATGTAAGATATTGGTTCATCACTTTTTCAATGTATCTGGAAAATGAGGTATCGGAGATAGAGGCCCTTACTATTCTGTTTTCTTTACTTTTCTTTTCTTTTTTTCTGTTGTTTGCATTTTTTTCTTGTAATTATGCTATTACACACACACACACACACACACACACACACACACACACACACACACACACACACACACACACACACACACACATCGTAGACTGACAAGGATGGCAGCAGTGCATATTGGCTCAGCACTTAAGGTTTCTGCCACAGGATCTGAAATTCATTTCTGGCCTTTCATTCCCTATGGCCTTTCAGTGTGTTGGCTTATTTGCACCTTCTGTGAGTTTTTATGGGATATGTTCAAGTACTCTTCGTTGATGAGCTATTCTGAATTCTGTGTATGCATATACATTTATATGTATATATAGATTCATGTCACTGGAGTGACAGTACTTTCAATGAGGTCTAATTCTTTTTTTTTTTTGCAATCTGATTTTTATTAGCATTTTTTAATATACAGATACAGACTTAATTACAGGTCACACAAGACAAATATGCTCAAAACGAGTAATTGGATATACTTAGTAAAACCTGCTTAAAATACTAGTACAATCATTCCAATATTACAAGAAAAAGTATTAACCTTCATTATACAAGTGATTAGGAAATTGACATAGGATAGTTGGAGGTAGTAAATTCAATAACAGGCATTTATTATTCAGATATGAAGATGTGTATCCGTACACCTAAAACCTATTTGCTTTAACTATATACATTATGTACACTCGACTGTCACTGAATGATTAGATGTTAGTATAAGAAAACTAGTTGTTAGTGTTTACACAAGGGTAGGAGAAAATGTGGTAGCAAGGTTTCTATTGTGGTCTTTCATGGGTTAGAGTGGAGGTGGATATTAAAGATGAGAAGTGTTTGGCGCAGGGTTAGCACACCGACGGAAGTAGGGGTATTAGATGAGTGGAAAGTAAAGAAAAGTCCAAAAGAGAAAAAGAGGAGGATGGAAATACACCTAGGAGCGATATTAATTAAGAGCTTCTATAAGGTTATTCCAGTATTTTTGGAAATAACTTATTTTCTTTTGCTTGTTGTCTTTAGTTTACTTGCCAGCATATACTTAACAGCCATCGACTGGAAGTCCTTCCAAGACATTTTGGATCTATCTAGCCAATTTAATGTAATGTAAGTTTTGAGTAGCGCACAAAGTGTCACAATAATATGTTTAGTTTCAGACTTAAATGGACTAGGAAATATATTCAGTAACGTCATTTCCCAGGATAGGGTTGACTTCATGTATCCCATTCTCTCAAGTTGTGCTCTTAGGGAGCACCATAGTTTGTACACATTTTTACATGATCAAAAAATGTGGATTGTATCTGCCACTGAGTTGGGGCATGTTGGGCAGAAAGGTGAAGTGTTTGAGTTCATTTTGTTTAGGAATGACGGCGTGTGATAGGCATTATTGTTTATTATGAGCTGGGTATATATTAATTTTTTGAAGGCGGTTAATTTTATTGTTGCATCGATTGCATCAAGTTTTTGACTAAGTGTTATTTCCCTGTTTTGTCCCTCCCGGTATTTAGAGAATAATATATTGTCTTGGTGTTTTATTTTTGTTATTAGTCTATAGACATTGGAAAGCATTTAGTCCTCAATAGTAGTTGGGTTATTAGTGTCTGGTACAGCTGATATTCTAGGGGGGTAATTGAAATCTTGTCCGTAACCAGAGATATTAGGTATAATATTTGATTAATGATTAGATAGTATATTTTATTGACTGTCAATGAAGCTATGATGGCATCAAATGGTAAGTCTTTAATAATATAGAAGTCCCACACAGTACAGTTCCTGATAAAAGGGTAACTATTGAGATTTAACATGCTGTTACTCAGTTTAAAATTGGGATTTAGGTGAACTGGTTGGGCCATCGTTAGACAGTGCTGCAGACCAAGGGATGTTATCAGGTTTTGAAACCCACTGATATTTTTTATTAATATAGGGTGGATTTTGTATTCTTTGAGAGTTTTAGGGTTAAGAAAGATAATTGCTCTAGGATTGATGTTGGACATATTAATGTGTGCATTGCAGATTTTTACCCATAAGGGGTTCCAGTCATTGTTTGGATGTTGGAGGTTAGCTATGTGTACAATATGACTGGCGTTTATTATATGGTAGTATGTTAGAAAGTCCGGAAGGGCCAGGCCTCCTTTTTCTTTGGGAAGTGTTAATTTGGTGTAGCTAATTCTGACATTTTTAGGGTAAGAAATAAATTTCCCCAGTGTAGTATTTATTTTCGAAAAAAAGTGTTTGGAATGTTTTGATTAAGGGCAAAGAAGTGGAAAAGAATTTTGGGAAGAATATTCATTTTTATAATAGCTGTTTTTGAGAGGAGGGACACGTTTAAATTCTTCCATCTTGTGAAATCTTCCATGACTTTAGACCATGTTTTGTACAAGTTGCTATTAATTAGCTTTTGTTGGGGGTGGGCAAATATTAAACCCAGATATTTTAGAGAATAATTAACTTTGATCTTTAATTCTGGTATAAAAATTTCTTTGTGACCGAGAGGGTTTAGCGGGAAGATTGTTGATTAGTTAGGATTGATGGCGTAATTTGATATTTGTGAAAATTTGTCTATAGAACTTAGAATTTTCTCCAGTTCCATTGAGGGGAGTTCTAAATAGATATTTAAATCATCTGCGAAGGTGGTGTATTTCACTGGTATTTTGTATAAGTAGACTGAACAGTGGAATGTTTTCTGACTTAGTTTTAGCAATAGTACTTCAAGATAGTTATTAAATAGGTAAGGTGATAGTGGACACCCCTGTGTTGTGCCATTTATAATTTGAATTGGATTGGAGTTTTTTTTTGTTTATGTTTAGAGTAGTAGAGGTCTTAATGTAAAGGGTTGTAACCATTTTGATGAATTCATCAGAGATGGAAAAGCGTTTCATGATTTTAAAGAGAAAGTTTAAATTTACCCTGTCAAAAGCTTTTTGGGCATCGACAGAGAGTGCATATTTGGGAGATTTGTCGTGCTTTGTCATATAGGTTATGGCTTCACTAGATAAGAGTGTTATCCCAAACATGCCTATTGTTCATGAAACCTAATTGGTCATGGGATATAATGTGCAGCAATATGCTTTTTAGTCTATTTGCTAAAATAGATGATAGAATCTTTATGTCAAGGTTAATTAAAGCAATTGAGCAATAATCATTTGTGTTGAGGTTATTGTCACTTGATTTTTGTATAAAAATAGTCTTGGAGTCATTAACATATAAATCAGATATACCAAACTGGATTATGTGGTTATAAACTTTAAGTAGTATGGGGGTAAGCACTTGCTTAAAGGATTTATAAAATTCTGACACATAGCCATCTGGGCCTGGGGCTTTACCTGGTTTCAGTTTGTTAATGGCCAACGAGATTTCATTCATGATTATAGGCGCCTTTAGTAATTTTGTGTGAGTGTCACTTATTGTTGGAAATTGTAATTCATTTAGGAAGATATCCTGTAGGCCTTCTGACTCAAGTGTTTGGGGTCCATAAATTTCCTCGTATACTTCCTGAAATACATGTATGATTTCTTTATCTGTAAAAAAGGAATGACCCTTGTGGTTAATTTGTTTTATTGTGGTAGGTGGGGGTTGACATTTATTATCCTTGCCAGAATCTTAGAAGGTGTTTGCGCCCATTCAGCATACCTATGAATGAGTCTAGACTCCATAAGAGAGTATTGACTAAGGTGTAATTCATGTAGTTGTTTTCGAATGATGGTCATCTGTTTCTCAATGTCTAGAGAAAACTTGGTTTGCAGCTCTGATTCTAGTTTTCTTAATTCTGTTTCTAGTGCAATGGTACATAATTTAGATTGTTTTTTAATTAGAGAGGCTTTTTGGATAAGGGTACCTCTTAAGATAGCTTTGGCTGCTGCCCATTGTACGTCTAGGGTATATCAGACATTTCAAAGGAGGTAATTGTCTGTGACAGGAATTCTTGAATTTCTCAATGGAGAGTCATGTTGTTCAAGAGGTGTGGATTAAAGGACCAGTGTTGGTTTTGCAGGTTCTGTCCAGTTCCGGTCTGATGGTCATGTTCCTGTCACCGCCAAGGATCAATAGATGGTTGTGGAATTTTTCAATGAGTGAATAAATTTCATATAGGAACGAGGAATGGTGTTAACAGGAACCATAGACATTTAGTATAAGTATTTCTTTTTTGTAGGATGGGCTAGAACATGTTAGGTAACACCATCTTCCATTAGGGTCCCAACCAGTGGTTATTATTGATCCTTTGAAAGATTTTTTGACAATTATTGCTACCCCTTTGGAGGTTGTGCTATTTCCAGCAGCTATTATTTGTTTTATCCATTTCTTTCTAATGTCGTTAACCCATTGGATCTTTGTCATGTGTGTTTCTTGGATAAGAGTAATTTCAAAAGTAGATTTTTGAATTAAACGTAAAACTAGATTCTTTTTTCTTTTATTTTGTAACCCTTTTATATTCCATGAATCTAGCAATATCATTTAGACAAATAATTAGTGAGATGGTAGAGTCAGGTCATTATTGTTAGAGTTAGAAAAATTTACGTACAGAAGGGTTGTTAGCTTGGACCGGGATGAGTAACTGGATTGAAAGCAGACAAAATTATTTTTTTTAGTTGAGGTAAGTTTAAAACAATAGTAAGATAAAGTGACAGCCTCCTCCCTCACACCACTCCGCGTGCTTAACCACATTCTACTTTTATCTGAAAGAGATAAGAAGAAACTATTTACAAAATTAACTATTTTGCAAAAATTTCCCAACATTCCAAAATCCAACTTACTACACACACTAGAGCTTCTTGCTCTAAAATAACAGTAGTTAATTGGCTATTTAGCTTATAGTATACATCAGCACATGTAATTGGTTCTGACAAAAAGGATTCTTCTCTTTTTTTTTCTTTTTTCTTTTTTTTTTATATCTTTGATTTCTTTCTCTCCTCCCTCCCCCCTTTTTTTTAAACAGGGTTAAAACAGTGCGACTTGTCATATCAAGTAAACTAACATGTTAATAACCCCTTAAGACAGCACAACATCCCCCCCCCCGGACTAACTAAACTGAAATTACAGCCAAGCCTCATAAATGGCTTTAGTAGGGTTTAATTAATGTATTTTAATAGGGAATAGACTAGGGGTCAGAGTAACTCTACTGCTGTCAAGACATATTGGGGTTCCTTTCCTTCTACAGATGGACCTTTAGAACAGTGCTTTTTGTTGTGATTGTATAGACGTGGCCCCTAATGGAGCCTTGCACTAGGAATTATACAATGATTATGCATCCCACTTGTCTTTTCAAAACAATAATATGTAGTACGTTTAATATCTGAGTGTTATGACTTTTCCTGGCAACCAGTCCTCCACCAATAGTTTTTTGTGTCACAAGACAGGATAGACAGCAGCAAACAGTTGTCACCCTTCCATAAATTCACTTTGCCAAAATTCCTTGCATCAATATCAGCCTCACAACAATCATACTCCAGAGTGCTGCTTCACCTGTTTTTTTTTCCCCCGCCGCCCTAACCCAAGTTTTATACATACTTATACAAATAAAACACATATATGAAAATAGACAAACACATACACAACATATAGTGTTACAGATTCGCCATTATGAAGCAGCTAATTTTTGGTGCATACCAATTTCTATCATATCTCTTGTCTGGTTGAAACTGTTCCCTGTGATGGAGATGCCCCCTTTGATGTATCCAAGAATATAGGCAGGTATACAAGCAATGAGGATGCTATCTGGATACCAGACCCTTTGGCCTTTCTGACCCAGATCTAACTGAAGACCTCATAAAGCTTTATTGGTTCTGAGATGCATATATGTCACTACAGACGTTAATTAGAATGGACAGAATACTGCTTGATAGATTCAGATATCATTTACCCACAAATACCCTCAGCTTCACCCTCCCTTTCTCTAAAAAACAATCTGAAAGCTTTGCACACATTTTATATAGTGCCGTTCCACACTTCCATATATAGCTTGTAGTGCTTTTCCTATGACATTTGTGGGTTTTAATTATGTTTGCAGCCAATTTTTTATCACTCACTTATATTTTCATATTGATATCATTTCTTAAACAACATTAGGTCAGCCTTTGAGTAATCATAGGATACATGCAGCTACATCCACTTAAAAACAAGACATCATGCTTGGAAATTGTAAGAAATGAGAATCCTCCCTCAGAAAACAAGCACAGCCAACTTGTGCCAGCTGTGGCGACCTGCTCTGAATATCTACAAATGTTGCTCGATCTAATTGGACCACACCTGATGTAAGATCTTATCAATATGCAAAGTTTTTAAAATCAGCATTATGCATCTGGATGTTTTCGGTCCAGGTCAGGCTTAGTTAATTCTTTATATCTTAAGCTTGCCCCGGAGTCTAAGGCAAGAAAGGATTGTTGTTCCTTCCTTTCTTTCCACTCTATCTCGCATTCGCAGAGCTTACGAGGAGAGGCCATAGTTACTTCCCAATTGGCCAAAAACACACTGGACATTCCCCTCTTGACAAGAAAAAAAAAAAAATTACATCCCATATTGGGGCTTGGTAAAGAGTCCTCCCCCCCCGCAACCGGAGCTCGCTCTTCCCTATTCAAATAATGCAGGCAAGTGGGCAGAAGTCTCACTTTGGCAAAGGAGCTCACCCGGTGAATATCTTGACAAAGAACACTTACATCCATATTGGAGCTTTGTACAGAGTTCTTTTCCTTCCTCACAGCAACCAGAACTCGCTCTATTCTGTTCAGAGAATGCAGACAGATGGACGGAAGTCTTGCTTTGGTGATGGAGTTCACTCAGTGTAAATCAAGCTGGCACAATAGAGAATCAAGGGGGTTCCTGTAGGATATATTTACTGGTTACACTTGGAGGTCATAAGTTACTGGATTACCAGGATCAACCTTTTTTTGGCCTACTATTTGAACGTTGAAACGGTAACTTGATTTTGGCCAAGAGAGATGGAGTAGAATAAGAAATCAGAAAAGGTACCTTGTTCAAGTCGAAGAGTTGAGGGGATGGTTTTTCAACTGGTATTACAACCCAACATGGTTTGTTCAGCATCCTAAGGCTTGTAGACAAATGAGAGCTTTTATGTTTATTGTAAACTGTTTGTTTGTTAAATTCAACGTTTAGATAGAAGGGCACATAAGCATTCCTGTTTCATGCTTAATAGGAGGATGGTGGAGTTTCACCAAATGCTTTGTGGAACGTAGCTCTCGCTTCCCGGGAGTTTTTGATAGAATGTGTAACATTTTTATGCTGGAAGGAAAGAGTAGCTGGATATTTCATATGGAATTTTATGTTTTTATTTATTAGAAACTTGCAGAAGGGTGAAAGGGATTGCCTTGCTTGTCTTATAGGAAAAGGCAAGTCCTGGGCAATTGTAATTTTTGAACCTCTCCACATAATGAACTTCTTTTTTATTGCAGCTTGTAAGATTGATTGGGCATGTGAGGCATTCAGTAACCTTATGTAGATTTGTCTAAGTGTATCCGGGACTTGTGATTTTCTCAAGGCCCTATGTATTCTTTCAATTGTGAATGTCTCTGCAAGATCTTTGTTTTCCATAAAGAGTCCAAATACTTCCTCTGCAATGGTGAGGAGTTGTAGTTGTTCAAACTTCTCAGGAATGCCTCTGATCAGCACATTATTACGCCTTGTTCTAGCCTCTAGATCAATTATTTTTTGCTGCAAGTCTTTTATAATAGATTCACTTGTAGAACTAGTTTTTTGAAGTTCCTGTATTTTAATTTCATTTTCCATTATTTTTGCTTCGTTTTGGTCTAATCTTGTAATAATTTGTTCCAGATTGTTACCAAATAGGGTTAGTTTTGAGGCAAATGTTTGTATTTCAGACTGAAGTGGAGATAGTGCTGCCTTGAGTTCCTCCATTGTGAGGGGATGCTCACCCTTGTTTTTTTGGGGCTGCTTAGAGGCATCAGGCTGTGATTTGGTTGTTTTTTTGCCTTTTGGTAGATGTTTCTTTCTCTGGAGATATAATTAAGGACAATCTAGTTTTCGAAGATTGTGCCTCCATTTGTTCCATCTTGATCAGATTTTTGTTTTCCCCTTTTTTTGTCTTCCTTTATTTGCTTGTGCTTTTGTAGATTCTTTGCAATGCTGTCCGGCCTAAGCACATGTGGCTGTGAGTGCTACTACACCCTTGGTGAGAGAGGAGATAAATCAGCCTTTTTGAGTCTCAGTTCCAGAAGATTTTTTGAAAGGTAAGTAGATTTTGATTAGCTTTGTTTTGAAAAATCCTTTTTTTCAATTTTTAATGTAGCAGTAGCAGGTGATTTTAGTAGATTGTCTGACAGTAGTAAGAGTACATAGAAGTCAGTGTTTCCTAGCTAGCAGCCATTTTAGAATTGAGTTCTAATTCTGTGAAACCAACTAAATGCAGAGACACATAGACACACACATATAGATACACACACACACACATTTCACACATAAATATTTAATGTGGGTGGTGTGTGTGTGTGTGTGTGTGTGTGTGTGTGTGTGTGTGTGTGTGTGTGTGTGGCATGCAGATGTTTGAGAATCATTTTTTTGAGATCCAACTTCTCAAACCTGTTTTTTTCTAATCCAGAGTCATCAGCAGTGCAGAGTAGTATAAATATGGACTGGCTCACATGCTTCCCCTGTACATTCTATGTTAGCACTCATTTCCAAGTTTTACTAAGATAGGTCTGTTTTTTTTTTTGTTGATTTGTGACAGTGTAAATCACACTGACAAAAAACATTTATTCATATCTGTGTATGTCTGCATGTGTGTGTGTGTGTGTGTGTGTGTGTATATATATATATATATATATATATATATATATATATATATATATATATGTGTGTGTGTGTGTGTGTGTGTGTGTGTGTGTGTGTGTGTGTGTGTGTGTGTGTGTGTGTGTGTGTGTGTGCCCTCTACCCATGCTACATATGCTAAACACAAAAAACTCATATTTAACAACATTATCTACCTGAATCAGCCCATTACAGATTACCTCTGATTACATTAAAAAAATATGTGTGTGTGTGTGTGTGTGTGTGTGTGTGTGTGTGTGTGTGTGTGTGTCTGTGTGTGTGTGCAGACTGTATTAGCTAATCAGTAAATATGTATATGGCTCAAAATATCTTAACTAAGATAATATAACCCTTACTTCCCTTCTAAAATAAAACCTAAAAAAATATGTGAAGATGTGAAAAGATTAAAAATTACCTCAAAACCTTAGTAGAACATTGCTCACAAGACACCCTATTCTTAAAAACCTAGAGAAACTGTGTAAAGATTTCTTGCACAATTACTGCAGCCCATTGAAATGAATGGAAAACAACAGGTTAAAATGAGAAAACTCAAACATCTACATAGAGGTCTGATTTGTATGGTACATACGATATGTAACACTATCTAACACTGTAAGACTGGGATGATATCTAATAGTATAAGACTGGGAAACACACTTTGCCTCACCCCTTGTCATGAAAGTCATTCCCTAAACCTTTTGTTCAAGATATGTTCTGTGTCATATACTATAACCCCATAAATTGCACACACACTCACACACACACACACACACACACACACACACACACACACACACACACACACACACACACACACACACACACACACACACACACACATATCTATATACACACATGTATATGAATGTATGTCTGTATATCAAGAAGTTGAAATATTAAATGATTGAGCAAAACATGTTAATGTCAATTGAAAAACTTACACAAAATGTAAAATATTTTTTGTAGGGGGGCAAAAAAGCTACTACTAACTATATACACCAACTCTGACATAGCACTACAGTGGGGAAAAGTGAAATTTCCTGATGCCCACATTACCACGATTTCACACAGAAATAAAGCCAGTACATGAAGCATGCTTATTTTTAGTCAGATATATTGGCTTCTTTTCTGCTGGACAAATTCATCTTTCAACCATTTGTCACTAAACCAAATGTGTGTGGATATATATCACTTGTACCTGTCCTTGTGCCTGTGTCAGAAAAGGGTCTAGGAAGGGCTGGCTCACTTACCTTATTAGCATTCATTTATTAATGTACTCATTTATTCATTCACTTATTAGACATTTAGTCCAATTCAGAGTCACCACGGAGCCTATCTCACTGTTCACTGTCATTAATCATAAAAGGTGCCCCATCTCATCACAGGACACATATTATCTCACTCTCACAAGACATGAACAGCTAATGGCAATTTGAGGATCACCGGTTCTATACCATGCCTTTATGATATGACAAAAACCTGCATGGACACAAAGGGGATACACAGATTCCTCAATAAAGGCACTGTAGCATCAAGAACAAAGCACCTCACCACCCACCTTGTTAAATTGTGTGTGTGTGTGTGTGTGTGTGTGTGTGTGTGTGTGTGTGTATATATATATATATATATATATATATATATATATATATATATATATATATATATATATATATATATATCAGAACAAAACATTCCTAATCCCTGAATCTAGACTTACCCTGGGCCAGGCACTCCTCCTCCCCTCCCTCTTATATGCCACCCCAGTTCTTACCAATATCCAGGCCTCCACTCTAAACAAACTGCAACAGACTTACCATAAAATAGCCAGATTCATTACTAACTCCCCATACAACTCACACCACTGCATTTCTTTAAACTCTCTTCAATGGCTTGAACTTCCCCAGTTTCTGCTATCTTATCAATTTCATATGCTACACTCTATTCTTTATAAACCCTCCTTCTGTCCATCTCTATCTTCCTTAGTTTCCATCTACATCCCATCCCGGACCCTCCGTATGTCTAACCAACAATTACTTGATATCTACCACCCAAAAAGGTCAGTAGGCAAACTACTCTACAAACACTCCCTTGCCCATGCTTGGAACAAACTTCCCCTTGACTTACGTTCAATCTCCCACACCTCACACTTTAAAAATGAACTAAAAGCTTATTTTCTCAATTCCAGAACCTGCCCTTGCCATGACCCTACCTAGTCTTCATTCCCTTTATGTAGCCTCAAAAGGACCATACTTAGTACCTCATTACACCTCTCTCTCCAATGTGTCTACTATGCATTTGCATAATTTTATACAAACAAAAAATGTTTATTGTTGACCTATTGAACTACATCAATGTAAAATTGTTACTTAGCTTCTTTTTAATGCAACTTTAACTTTATTCATGTATCCCAACATATGTGAATCATTTTGATATAACTGCTATTATATCAATATTGTTTAAAATTGTACTTGTTTTAAAATGTATTACTGGAGCTTTTCTCCTCGGGTCTCCACTGAAGATGGGCCACAAGCTCAGGTGGACAATCTCGGTTAACAAATGTCAATAAACAAATAAATAAATATATATATATATATATATATATATATATATATATATATATATATATATATATATATATAGATATATATATATATATATATATAGATATATATATATATATATATATATACACACACACACACACACACACACACACACACACACATACATGCACTTGTGTCTGTGTGTATCTATCTATACTACTTAAAATCACTAGAGTCTTGCATCTTATGCTACTTAAATTGGATTAAATTGTGTTATATAGCTTTGCTGTGACATTTTAGTTTTTGAATAAAATTATAGGCACTGGGGATAGAAAATAGATTCAGAAAAAAAGTGAAAAAAGGAGAGAGGGAGGCAAAGAAATGTGGAAGTAATCAAGCACATAAGGGTAAAAGATCAGAAATCATTCTGTTGTTATTGTCATTAGAAGTGAGCTTGATTGTATCTTGATGATTTGTGGTAAAGTTGGTAATTTGGATGGTGAACAATATTTAACAGTTATTTCCAGCATTGTGTGAATATAACTTTGAGGTGAGAAACAAGGAAATAAGAGGGAAATCGTAGGGGGAATCTTTGAAGAATGATGCTTATGCATAGGTGCCCATACACACACACACACACACACACACACACACACACACACACACACACACACACACACACACACACACACACACACACACACACACACACACACACACATACTCACATATACATACACACACATGCATGCACGCACTCACACACACACACACACACACACACACACACACACACACACACACACACAGTACCTCTCCTACTTTTTTGTGAAAGACCCATGAATCCTTGCTTAAGTCAATCACATGTCTGATCAGAGGCTGTTTAAATCAAATAGCACATCAGTCCTGTACAGTGTGTTTAGAACATTTCAAATAAATAAAATTAATAACTTACAGCTTAAGGGTGGCCATGGTGGTGCAGTGGTTAGCATTGCCACCTCACAGCAAGAGGCTCTCCGGTTCAATCCTTGGCTGGGGTGCCTTCTGTGCAGAGTCTGCATGTCCTCCCTGTGGTCGCGTGGGTTTCCTCTGGGTGCTCCGTTTTCCTCCCACATCCAAAAGACATGCTGCAGGTGGATTAGACACACTAAATTGGCCCTAGGTGTGAGCGTGTGCCTTCTGTGGAAGGTTGGGCACTGGGCTGGCAACTCAACACTGTAAAACTCCACTGCCAATCATAAGCGGACAAGGTGATCCACTGTGGCGACCCCTAACCGGAAGAAGAATAACTTACAGCTTAGTTGTTCATCCAGCTATTTGTATGAAGTACATGTTTAATTAAATGATTTCTAATTCTTTGAGTCAGCAGATGAAATTGCCAGTGTAGTTTGCAGATCTATGCCTAAGCAATTGTATGTGGCATGCATGACCGTTCTGTATTGTGAAAAACACATTCCCCATTTTTGGAAAACTTAAACTTAGGTTTCCAAACAACAGTTGAGGACATTGTTTACCTAAATAATGGGGGTAAGCAAGACATACAATGCAAGGAAAGGAACAAGTACTTTATTTGCATTCCCTTTTTTCCCTCAGGGATTACTTCATTTCTTTTTTTTCTTTTCTGCGGGTTTACCTCAAGAAATCTGGGATTTCATGCACAATATAACTTGATCTAGCAACCTCGTTAAAATGTGGACTCTGTTTTCATCTCATATACAGAAACTACCCATTTAAAGTTAATAAAAAAATGAATACAACTTTTACTCAAAGCCGTCATGGCAGCCATGGTAAACTGTAGAAAAGCATGTAATGTGTTTCTGTCTACAACAACATCGGAAACACCAGAATGGTCTGCTACTTGGCTCTAAATGCATATTGGTTTGTGTGGTTTGGCACTAAGGAAACAAATAAAAATTGTAAACATTTCTTATGTTATGTACTAATATATTTTTAGAATGTATGTGGGGTATGACTTACTAATCTACATTTAGTAATGAATGTAGAAAATAATTTTTTACATCCACAAGGAATATTTTAAGAGCATTTACCAGCAAACATTATCACACTATAATTTTGGTCCCTCAGGCTGTATAGTTTTATAAAACACCTCAGGCACACACCCTATTCCAGTAAATGGGTGAAGTCAGCTTGGGATTCTCTACCTCTTGAAGACCAGTAAATATGCCAACTTTATTTCGTAGTTAGTTTCCATTAAATAACTGCTTTTCTCAAGAGGTTCACTGCACTGAATGACATAAAATGCGGTAGCAAATAAATTAAGAAACATTCACATTTATTTTCTGTTACATTAAATTATTTTACTGAAATTTTGGAACAGGATATATATATTTCACTGGCCTATGCAGACATGGGTGTATGTTTGAGTGATCACGAGCTGTTATGCAGTGGGATAGTTATGAAAGACAGAATTTGAAATAACTGGGGCCTAGACAGATTGTAGTTCAAGACTGGCTTGTAGAGCTAGTTTACAAACTCATTTTTCAGTTCTTAATTCACTGCAATGATCCTCTAGGCTCTGCTGCCCAAGTATTAACACTCAGTGTGTCAGATATGTAAACCTCTGCTCAAATTTTTTGATGCAATATGTCATTTAGTAACAAGAGCATCAGTATTGCCTTATCAGTAATTTGATAATAACGAATGATAGTATATCATCACAGATTACCCAGGAATGGGCATTCAAGGAGATTAGAAGTTAAAGCAAGTGTTGTGACATAATTTGCTAATACTGCTTGAATAATGATTCTGATGCTATAATTAAAGAACTCAAGCCAAGGTGGAGAGACACTAGCATATCATTACAGCAAAAGAAGCAAGATACGGTTCTGGTTCTAGTAAAACATGGGGAGGTAGCGTGTTAGATCCATACTGTTAAAACATTTGGTTCTTAGCATGTAATAGTGAAGCATTTAAAGTCAGTGACTGCAAGCTTTTTAGAACCACCTCTCAGTTCTAACTTAGTTATGTGCCAAGATCTTCTTCTATAGACTAAATACGTAGCTATCAGTGAAATGAGAGTATACAGAATGCTTCATTTTGTTTTTCAGTTGCTGTGTTCAGCTACTGAAATTGTTAAATTGACTAGAACCTAGCTACATATTTATAAAAGGGTCTATATTATATATTCAAAGTTTCAAAACTTCGAACCTTATATGTTCGACAACATATGAGCGAAGTTTGAAACTTTGAAAATGTAATAAAAAAAAAAACTTACCGGAATGCTCTGAGCAGGGGGGCAAGCCCCCCCGCACTCCCCACACCCCCCTACTTAAATATACCAACTCAGAGATCGCACTTCAGTGCAGAAAAGGGAAATGTTCCCATTCTGTGCCGTATGGAGCCGTTGCTTTTTACCTTCAAACTTTTCAAAGTTCAATCATATGGTGTCAACCATATGGCATTCGAACTTTGAAAAGTTTGAATAATTAATAGGGACCCTTTATAAAATATGTTTATGTAACTAGATAATATATTCTAAAGCTATAAATTTTAATTTTTGAGATTATTTTCACATCTGCATTTATCTAGAAAGCAATGTATGCCACCTTAATGCCAGAGTAGACAGCTGAATACCCATTTGCATTGACTTCATGTGTGTTCTTAACTTGCAGAGTATATTTCAGGCAGAAATAGAGCTCTTGTAGTTTAAAGCAGCCAGTGATTGTCTTACTGGGTTTTCCATTTTCCAGTGTTTAACTGTTTAAAAGCTATAGGTGTTTTAGCTGTGAGTCACTGTTTTAATACCAAAGCAGTTGCTGTGCCAATAAAATTGTATCTTGCAGCTTAATATGTACACTTTAATCAAGAAAGCAGCTTTTCATAAATGTTGTACAGGTACTAAGTGGAATATTTAACATCAATGAGCAGTACACTATTTTGACTGTTTCTCTAATCCTTGTATGTTCATCTCATGGCTTTCAGGACTGAAAGAGTATCTACTGCTTGCATAAAACTATGTAGAACTTCTTATGAAACAAGAAGAGCTTTGGCGATTGGTTGCTTCTTTTTCTATCAGTGGAGGTACAGTAAGTGGTTTGATTTTCCCAACCAGCAAAGGGGGCATGTATCAATGCTTCAAGAGAAGAGAAAGGGAAAAGGTTAGTAGCACTTGTGGAGGAGCTCAGGAACTTTGCAGCTGCTAACTGACAAAGCACTGGCTGTACCTCTTTTACCTTAGCAACCACCCGGATGGTCCACAAAATGGAAAGTGAAAGATATAATAATGAATCGTAGCTCAAGACAGAAGAAGAACCATATTTTTAGCATGACTGCTTTCAGCTCACAATTGATGATATCTGTTAATCTAACAGCACAGAAAGAATGCAAAACGTTAAGGAGATTTGCTAAATATCCAGTGACAGGGGAAGTTCAGTCCATGATATACTTGAGAGCTGAAGAGGAACTTAACAGATTCACAATCTGCTAGCTATTACCTTCTACCCCCCATAATATTTTCAGTAGGGTATCCAATCATTCACAACCCTTTTTCCCATTTTTTCTCATGGGATTAGGATGTCATTTTAACAGTGACAATCATCTAGAATCAATGTTCATGCCACCAGCTGGCTATCCCTGCTGCAGTTGTTTTTCCATACCACACATTCACAGCCACACTCACAGCTATGGCCAATTTAGAGTGTCCAGTCCATCTATTGTATGTCTTTGGAATGTGGGATGAAAATGGAGCATCCAGAGAAAATCTACATGAAAGTAGGGAGGACATGAAGACTCTGCACAGAGGACACCCCTACCGAGAAATGAACCACAGAACCTTTTGCTGTGAGGTGACAACTCTACCAGCTGTGCTACTGTGCTGTAGGCAGTATCTAAATTACAGAGGAATGGTAAGCAGAAATGCAGAAGCTTGCCTGCCATCCTCCATAGGATCATATTTAAAAGTATCAGCACAGGTCTTGGTGAGCAGAATCAGTATTCCTGAACAGAAAAAAATATCACGCTTTGGCATCAGGATCCAGAATAATATTTGGAAGGCTGACTTCAGGTAAGAAATAAAGATCTTTTCTAGGCTTGTGCAAATAAACTCCAGTCTCAGCAGAAGTGTAGCAGAATGCTTTTAAGGCAACATTCAAAAAGTGTATGAAGGCAGAAAGGAAAGCTATCATGGCTGAAAACAGTGTTCTACTCTACCCATGGGCATCTCAGAGTACCTCCTTTGTTACCTGGTAGCATTGCATTAGCACAAAGAAATAGGTGAGAGAAATGTACATTCTTGCAAACCACTTCAATGAAATCATGGAGGGAAGGTGTATTCAATCTGCAGAAATGCTCCACTGAAATCATAGATAGGGTATATGTGAACTCTGTAAACTGCTTCACTGAAACCACTGATGAGGGATGTGGGCACTCTGAAAATCAATGCACTATAGTTATAGAAAGGAGGTATGTGCCATCTAAAATTCACTTCAATTAAATCATATAACAGAGGTATGTGCACTCTATAAGCCACTCCACTGTAATCATAGATGAGAGGTTCATTTACTGTGTAAACCACTCCAGTGAAATCATAGAGGGAAGGTATATGCACCCTGCAAACCACACCACTGAGCTGATAAAGAGGAGATATGTGCACCCTGAAAATCACACAGTTGAAATCGTAGAAGGGAGGTATGTGCCCTCTGAAAATTATGTCACTGTAATCACAGATGAGAGATGCATGTACTCTGCAAACCACTCCATTGAACTCATAGATGGGAGGTATGTACACTCTGTAAACCACTCCATTGAACTTATAGAAGAGAGGTATGTGCCCTCTGAAAATCATTTCTCTAAAATCAGAGGTGGGAGGTACATGTATTCTGAAAAACACTCTACTGAAATCATAGATGGGAGGTATGTACACCCTGTAAACCACTCCACTGAAATCGTAGATGAGAGTTGCATGCATTTGTCAAACCACTCCAATGGAATCATGTGTGGGAGGTAGATGTACTCCACAAACCACTCTCTAAAGAAGTCATAAGTCATAGATGGGAGGTAGGTATACCTGCAAACTTCTACACTGAAATCACAGAGCAGAGGTACATGCATGCTGCAAACCACTCCATTGAAATCATAGATGAGTGGCAAGTACAAGTCTTTAAATTTCTTTACTGAAATAATAGATGGGAAGTATATGCAGTGTGCAAACTACTCCTCTTAAATAATATAACATCCATCAATACACATTTCAGCTACCTAAATGATACCTGTATTTTCTTCAGATTTTCCCTCTTACACTTGACTTTATTCTGGCATTCAGGAAACACAGAAAGCTTCTCTGGTGCCTTCTTTCTTCCTCACATTCCATTTCATCTTTGCCATGCTGGACCTTCCCATTTATCTCTGCTGTCAACAGCTTGGCTTGCTTATAGTTAACCATAATAAAGTATAGCCTTAAGTTTGGTATGGCCAGCCCTTTAAACTTTTCTAGTTCCCTGTCAAATTCTTCTACATGTCCATGTCAAGTTACCTTTCAAGACCTCCTCTGCTTCAGTTGGAATCCATATCTGCAGTGCATCACTCCACTGAGTTTCCTCTTTGCTTCCCCAGCTTATCTAGGAGTTCATGTAGGGGATTTTCTTCAACTGACACTATTAATATCTTCTTGATGTTCATTAATAACCTGGAGAACACCCCATACACCTTGACATTACCCATCATCTGCCCCATATCTTTAGTCAACTTGGCTCTATAATCAGAGTTATCAAATTACCTGGGACTTCCAGTATGACACCACTGGAGAAGCATTAACATTTGATTGTTACCCTCCCTAATCCCAAGAAATTTGGAAACCAGACCTTGCTTTGATTAGAAAATGTTTTGCTGGATAGTTCTAGTGCTTCTGATAAACTCTAATTCAAGAGGTTTTTGTGCCAACCCGGGAAAAGTAAGACACTGTTCTTTTTCAGAAATCCCAGGAAGCATCCGCATGACGTCACTGAGAATTTCCACAACTGAGATAAAGCAACCTCTGTCAACATGAAATTTTTTTAAATTTGTTTTATTTTTATTTATTTTACATTTGTTTACCAAGATGGTCCACTGGACTGAAAAAGAGATCCTTTTAAGTGGAGGCCTGGGGCGAAAAGTTCCACATTAACACGAACAAATAAACAAGCTCCTCATTAACAAGAACAAACAATAAAGTGTAAGAATTAAATGCAGCGTAGGTACATATGCTGATAAACATAAAACTTCTAGTAATAGTGTCAAGTATATTTACAACTTATGGAGACGCGCTCCACATTCACAAAAACTTTCTATCAAAATGTCTCAGGTAGATACAGCATAGGTAGCATATCAATAACAAAATGTTCCCTGTACAATATCTGGCAGAGTTACAACTTAGTAAGCATAGTCAGAATTTTGATGAATAGGTAGAAAAGTTCAGCTAGACAGGAAATGAACCATTTTATATCCATTTGGGTCTAGCAAGTAGGTAGCAAGGTATTTGCTAGTAAACAGTAGTAGTAGTAGTAGTACATAGAGGAGATACACAGTATAAAGTGATAGCAGAGGGAAAAACTAGCAGTGTGAGTCTAAGTGGATATAATATGAGCTTTAGAGTAGCACTGCAGTGGAGTCTAGTAATAGACTAGAAATAGTACTGTGCAGCAGGTGCGGTAAACTGTGGAAGCTTGTTGGTAATAGAGAGGGAAAGAGGGGAGGGGTAGTCTAGGAAGGTACAGTGGGTGGGATAGAAAAAAAAGGAGAGAGAGAATGAAAAACTATTACAGAAATTCATAAGGGCTAATGTGAGAGAAAGAGGGTGAAAATGGAGCTAGGAAAGGAAGGATAGATCATCCAGGGTTGGCACAGGAGCAAAGCCATTTGTTGGTGAGGTGTTCTTTCAGTAGTATTTTAAACTTTAATGTGTTGTTGGTGTTGGTAATTGTTTGGGGTATGGAGTTCTAGATTTTGGATATCTTGTTTGATATAAGGGAGTATCTATAGTAATACTTGGATCTGGTTACTTCTAGAAGTTGGTTGTTCTTAAGGATCTTTTGCTACTATAGGGATGGATAAGGTCTTTTAGAGTTGGGCAGTTGCTAGGATGATGAAAAAACATTATGTGTGAAATTTAGTTGATTGGAAGTTAGCAGATTTGGTAGTTCCAGCCATTTTAGTTGGTGCAGTGAGTTGCAGTGGTGTGATATGTTAGGGAGATCAGTGACAAACTTTGCTATTTTGTTGTAGCAAGATTTCAGCTTATTTAAGTCTGTTTTCCTAAGAATAGTAAATATAAGTGAGGCATAAAGAAGGGAGGAGAGTAAATGTGCATTGGCTATAGATTTTCTGGTGGTGTTACTGAGGAGAGGTTTGACTGTATAGAGTGAGCCTAATTTGATGTGTTTCTTTTTGATGATAGTAGCTAGATGTTTATCAAATTTAAGATTGTTGTCGATGGTAACACCAAGGAGTTTGGTGTATTCAGTAGGTTCTATTTCAGTGTTATTAGTGGAGCGGATGAGGAAGGTTGGATGTAGACAGTGTGTTTTTTTGTCAGTGAAGATCATGAGTTTAGTTTTGTTAGGGTTAAGGATAAGTTGGGAGTCGGAGAGTAATTTTTCAATGTCAAGGAAGGCGTTTTGGGTGGTTTGTAGCAGTTCTGGAAAACAGTGAGCTGAGCATATAAGAGAGGAGTCATCTGCATATTGGACTATGTTTCCATGTTTGGAATCTGAGTGGAGTTTGTTGTTAAAAATGATGAATAGTAGTGGTCTGAGTATGAACCCTTTTGGTACATCAACAGAGACATGCAGGAGAGGGGGGAGTTCATCTTGCCACTTTACTGCCTGTTGTCTGTGAGACAGGTAGCTGTGAAATCAGTGAAGGGCTGTTTGGGAAACGTTTAAGGAAGCTAGCTCATTGAGCAGTTTCTGATGTGAAACAGTATCAAAAGCTTTGGACATATCGAGAAAGATGGTGGATGCAAGTTGTCCAGCATTTCAGAGATGGCTGATTGAGTTGGTAAAGCTGGTAAGTGCAGTAGTGGTGTTGTGTTTGGGTCTAAAGCTATACTGGGATGTGGCTAGGAGGTTATTTTTTGTTAGGTAATTGAGTAGTTGTGAGTGGATGCATTTTTCAAGGATGTTTGTGATAGGGGAAGTATAGCTATTAGACAGTAGTTTGTGAAATCTGTGGCTGTACCACCCTTGTGCAGAGGGATGATTTAAGAGACTTTACACAGGTTAGCAATATACTGTTCTATTATAGATCAATTAATTAGGATGGATATGGGGTAGGAGATGGTGGTTGATGCTGTTTTGAGGAATTCATTGGGGAGCTAGTCAGCCGCAAGTGATGATGGCTTTAATTTGGACAGGAGTTTCTTTATGATATTGGTTAGGCTAGAATTAATAAAATTAGTGTTGAACTAGGATTCAATGTTTATGGTAGTTTCTGTTGTGGATGGAGCTGGGGTAGAACTATGACCTGGTTTTAATAAGTGGTTGATGGCTTTCCAAAATTTCTGGTGGTTTTTGTGATGTTTATCTTGCATAGTTGTGTGGCAAGTGTTTTGTACTGTCTAATTTATATTTTTTGCAAGGTTGCACATTTGGCGATATTTAAGAAGAATTGAGTAATTTTTTGTCTCTTGGTATTGGGTCCAGGTTTTATCTCTTAGTATCAGGAGTTTTATGGTGTCTTTGGAGATCCATGGTGTATGCTTAGATTTGATATGAATCTTTCTGTGGGGGGCGAGACTGTTTTGGATTTGGGTGAATGTTTCATTGAAATATTGTACGGTTGAGTCTAGGGGAAGGTGTTTTAGTGGGAACCAGTTACAGTTTTGTGTTTTTAGTCAGGTTTCTGTTAGTATAGCTAAGTCTGTGGAGTATTGGGGAAGAGTTGCATGGACTTCTGGGATTTTGTTTTGCATACTTCTCATATTCATGTTTAGGATTAGGTGGTCTGAGCTTCTGTGAGGGTGGTATGTGATGTTTGTAGTGACTCAGGTGAGATAAGAGTGTGGTGGCTGAGATGGAAATTGAGGGCCTGGATTGGGATGACTGTCCCCATTTTGTTTCATGAGTATTGAGTTGATTAGGAATAGGTGGTTAAGTTTGTAAGTGGTTTGGTACTTTTGAGTAATAGGGTTGGTGTTTTCTTTGTACAAATGTATTTATAAGAGAATAGTTCAACAGTGGTGCTGTTGAAGACGTAAGGTATAATAGTAAAGTTGGACATAAGGTTGAATGGGGGACTATGAGTTGGTTGGTTGGGGAGTGGAAGATGAGGATATGTTGGTTGTGATAGGTTGTGAAGAGGTATGTGGTAGTGAGCAGGATACATAGTGTTAAGTGTTGTAGTACCATTGTGTGAAGTTGGCATATTACTTATCTTGCTGAAAGGTGGTATATGCTGTTATTACAGTGGTTGTAAAATAGTGAGGGAGAGCCTTTGCTAAATTAAAATGAGCAGTTAAGTAACAGCCAATGGAATAGGACTGATGTGATTGGAGGCTTGGGAAGGTAGGCATGTTCTGTGGTGAAGTATAAATTTAGGGATAATGGAGGTGTGTAGGAATGGGGGTAGGGTAGGGGAGCAGAGTGAGACTGAGCATAGAAAGGCCAAATGGAGTGGGCTGGCCCTGGTCTATTATCTAGCTACAAAACCCATCAGAGAGATATGTTTAAGGATGTAAAGTACTTCCAGGAGAGGATTTGAAGAGACTGAAAAATGGCTGTTAGCAGTATTTGAAGTGTGAATAGGAAAATAGCAATAAGCAGGGAGAAGAGAGTAGGCTGGAGAGGACAGAGAGAAAAAAACAAAAACAAAAAAGAAACTGGGAACAAAGGATGAGAAATGTCTGAAATATTTAATTATGGAGAGATTGTACTAAAGGTTTTATAAACTTCAGGGAGTCCTTACAGTGGTCTACTGTGGCAAAAGAAGTTAATTTAGGCTTGGAAAGTGAGATTAGAAAAAAAAAGAGGGAGAAGAGGAGAGCTAGAGTTACGAGTGGTGATGTATGAAGGGCCATTTACTAAAGAACAGAATGACAAAAATTAAAACTAACTTCAGGTTGTACATGCATTAAAAAAAAAAAAAAAATATATATATATATATATATATATATATATATATATATATATATATCCTTGGTATGAGGTTAGGACATCCAACAGGAGATAGATGAAGCTTTCCACTTGGGCTTGGATTTTCTTTAGCACTCTGTAGGCTCGCTGGTAAGAAAGAGAGGTCAGAGAGGGGCATATTGCCTGAGCAGGAAAATAGGTAGTGAGGGTATAACAGGAGGGTCTATATCACTTTTTTGAATAGTTGATTTATTGAATCACTATCAGACTCACTTAACTGAAAGCTCATTTCGGCAAATGAGTGTTTCAGCGATTTTTTTTTCTCAGGGAAAGGAAGTAGTTGGTCATCATCCAGAATCTGCCCTTTTCCCAATTGTGCGATTTTGGAGTTGGTATATTTAGTTAAGGGGGTGTGGGGGGCAAAGTCCCCCACTTTGATGAGTTCTAAATTGTGTAGTGTTTGTTATGGTTGGCAGCTGGCCCACTAGTTTCTTTCCCTTGGAGAATTTTCCCTGGAACAATTGTTTACTGAAATGCACTTTCGCTTAAGTGAATTTGATTAATAGTGATTTGATGAACAGACTATTCAACAAAGTGATATAGACCCATAGACAGGATAGTTATAAGAAGGGTAAAGTAGGAGAGTTAGGGAAGGGAGAGAAAGAAAGAAAAAGTAGAGGAGTAGAAAGTAGTAGGATAAAAAAATAATATCAGTTCAAACAGGGTATGAGTGAGAATACAGATATTACCCTATTGTTGGAAATTAAAGTAGAGCAAGCTACTTACAATAATATTCAATTTAAACACAGATAACCATATGTTTTCAAGAAACCATAAACAACATGGAGAGGTCAGAAAAACATTTACCTATTGTTGTAAATCAAAGCAGAGCATACTATTTACTAAAAATTCAATTTAAACACAGATAATCATATTTTTCAACAAACCACAAAAACATTGTGAACTCAGAAGAAAAGTATGTAACAAGGAAGCTGGTGCCAGTTACAAAATGTATTTTTATAAGCTGCTGAATACAACTGCTCAGAAACAACTAGGTACTGTAGTAACACGACTTAGCAGTTTGGTATAAGGCAGAGATTTTCTACCTTTTTCATCTCGTGGCACACACAAACTAATTATCCAAACTAATTATCCAATTCAAGGGTGATATGTCAACTGTGGGAAAATATTTTTCAGTATTTATACTAAGTAATATTAAAGTTTGTAAAATTAGATCTATAAGTCTTCCATCCAGTTTCCACCTTTTTGTTAGCTCAAACATTTCTACTGTATTTTCTCTTCGGATTCTTTCTTCCCAAAGCATTATTTTTTCTTTGAAAGCATTAATTTTGCCAGTGGAAGTAAGAATACTTTTATTAAGTGTGTTCAAAGATTGAAACAAATCAGAAAGAAAGGCAATCTTATTGCATCAAACCTCATCACTGAGAAAAGCAGCTAAATGAGATTGTTGAGTTGTCAAAAAAGTTAGAACTTCTTTTAGTTCATAAAATCTTAATAGAACTTGAAATGAGATAACCACCTAACTTATTTTTATTTATTTATTTTACATTTATTTACCGGGAAAGTCTGACTGGACACAGATCCCTTTTCAGTGGAGGCCAGGGTAGAAAAGCTCCAGTTACAAGGATAATGTCAACATATACTAGCATACATAGAGTTCCAGTTACAGACATTTCAGCAGTTTAACAAACATACAGGATACTATATTCATGACAAATAATACAAAAGTTGAAGACATACATTTCATTCCATGTTAAAAAAGTCCCATCATAGCTCATACTGCTACAGCTGAAGTTGAAATAATTGAGAGAGTTATGCACATATAGATGTAGTTGCTACAGATGTGATTGAAATGATAAAGAGGATTATAAACTTAACAGATAAGGTTACTACACCCTGTTATTTAAATAAAGAGGGTAGAAGATTGTTTGGGAAAGCAGGAAGGCCTAATCAGGGGAGTAACAAGAAGACAGCCAGCTGTCCATTAGGTGTGATATGAGGAGCTTTCTGAAATGTGAACAGAGCTGTTAGAAGTTATTGTGGTTGGCAGCTTACTCCAAATTTTAGGAATACATTTTAAGAAGAGAGATTTCCTAGCTGAGTTGTTAGCTTTGGTGGTATCTAGAAAGTGTTGGTTACTGGAGTGAAGAGATTGGGCTGAGGTGTATGGTTGAATACGTTTTTGGAGAGAAGGGGTTTTATCGGGTTGGTGAAGAATTTTGTGGGTAAAGGTTAGTTGATTAAAGTATAGAGGCTGTGGGAATTCGAGCCAATTAAGCTGTTTTAGTGCTGTACAGTGATGTGATCTATGTAAAGCTCCAGTGGCAAATCTTGCTATTTTATTATAGCAAGATTCCAGTTGGTTTAGGTCCATTTTGGAGAGATTGGTTAATACTGGGGAGGCATAGAGGATGTTGATAGGAGGTATGTGTGGGCTATGGTAACTTTTGTGCTATTTGTAAGAAATTGTGTCTATATAGGAGACCTATGTTCTTGTGTACCTTTTTGATGGTTTGAGCTATGTGAATATCGAATTTCAGGTAGTTACCAATTTCTATCATGAGCAGTTTAGTGTGAGTGTTTAGGGTGATCATAGTTTTGTTCCTAGAGAAGATATTAAAGGACTAGGAAGATGAGGGGAATCTGATTGGGCTAAAAAGAAGGAGCTTAGTTCTGTTAGGATTTAGAATTTGCTGGGAGTTAGTGAGCCAGATTTCTACTGACAGAAAGGAACCTTGGGTTTTGGTGTGGAGGTCTTCCACTGTGGGGGCAGCACATTTTAGGGTGGAGTCATCAGTGTATCTGTATTGTACTACAGAGGCTTGTGGTGCTGAGGTCCTGAGGTGGTTAGTGAATAGAGAGAATGATAGTGGTCCAATAATTGAGCCTTGTGGGACCCCTAAGGAGACTGGAAGAAGAGGAGAGAGTTGATGTTGCCATTGGATGGCTTTGCAGTCTTCCTGTTAGATAGCTTTCAAATCATGTAATAGTGGAATCGCTGAGGTTTAGAGTGAAGAAAATATTGATTAGCTTTATTGGGATTGACCATGTCAAAAGCCTTGGATAAGTCTAAAAATATGCCTGATATAAATTCTCCATTGTTTCTATGGTGGTTATCAGTGTTAGTAAAGGATAGTAGTGCTGTGGTCTTGCTGTGAAAGGGACAGAAGCCATGTTGGGTGTTTGATAGTAGTTTGTGTGTGAGAAGGTAGTCCATTAGTTGGGTGTGCATGACTCTTTCTAGTATTTTGGATGAGTGAGATAGAATGGCAATTGGGTGATAATTGGTGAGTTCAGTGGAATTATCTCCCTCATGTTATTAACTGCTGCCTAGAATTTTGGGGGGATTTTTGTAGGTTTATTTTGGTTCTTTTGGTAATAGTTGATTTTGTCTAATTTTATTTAATTATTTTTTTGTTTGTTTTATTCCAAGGTTCTAGATATGTTTGCTTAGTTGTTTGTGTTTTTTTTAATTGTTGCCAGGCTTTGTCTCTAGCCTTGAGTAGGGATCTACATTCTTTAGTTAGCCAGGGTGCATACTTAGATTTTACTCTGATAGTTCTAGGGGGAGTATGGGAGTTTAATATGTCTAAGAATGTGCTGTTGAATGAGTTAACTGCATCGTCAAGAGGTAACTGTTTGACAGATTCCCAGTTACAACTATTTAGAGTGGTGGTGAAGCTATTTAAGTTGAATTTTTTTTTGTTTCTGATTAAGTGGAAGGTGGGTTGGATAACTTGTTGCATCTGAGTCCTGAGAAGGAAAGTTGGCTGATGGTCACTTAGACTATCTGGCAGACAACCTTATTGAGATGCCTGAGAGGGGTTGCTAACTAAAATCCAGTCAAGAATTGACTGTTTTTTGGAGGATTTATCAGTACTTGTAGGGGAGGTGATGAGTTGAATAAACCCATGGAGGTTTATGTGGGAAGATGGCTTTTCTGAGGAGCAGTTAAGCCAAATCTATATTGAAGTTTACTATATTGAAGTTTCCCATCAGAATTGTTTCTTGTGGGAGAGAATTGGATATCCAGAGTAGTATGTTTTCCAGAGTGGGGTTATTGTTTCCTGGTGAGATATAACCACAAATAATATTAATGTGTTTTTTGGGATTCATTTTTAATTTGGCAAAGATAAGTTCAGCATTGTCAAATTCAGGAATGTTTATGTCTACATGGTCTAGAATTAGGTGATTTTTCATCCACCCTTTCTAGATTTCCTGTCTTTTCATTTAATATTGTAATCTGGGGCTGTGCTATTTCATTGTTGTTAATATTGTATGAAATGTTGTTAACTTCTGTATGGAATAACAACTGCGTGTGAGAAACTTCCATTGGGGAACATAGTGCTGCAAACAATCCTGATTGTAACAGCCTGCTTTTTATATAACTGACAGTTGTGACATTCTCGTCTACTACTTTTTTTCATCTCGGATACCAATGATTTTGATGCCAGTGTAACAAATCCTTTTACACTTCATGACCTAGAGTGGGCACAATCCATACAAATACTGATGCAGGACAAGTTAAGTCACTTGCTAGCCCCTCCACCAATAGGGGCCTATTGCCCTTGAGCACAGCAAAGATGGCAATGTCATGTTTTGTGTCAGAGCATCTGTACCACAGTACCTTGCCTCCATGATAATTCTTGTATTTACTTAATTCAAAATAAAATGGAGGCAAAATGGCTTTTGGTGACTTGTGGATGGACATTTTTGGTGACAGCAACAGCAGGTGAGTGAAGTAATCCTTAAGTTATAAAAGGCTAAGTAACCTTTCCCATTTATCCAGGCTTGGGGACGGCATGAAGAAATACACTGGCTTGTGCATCACCAGTGGCTGGGTTGTATCCAGTAACAGTAACTGGTTTAATTTTCAGGTTCCCTTGCTCCCTGTAAGTAATCTGGATGTCAGTAATTAACTTTCATTGATGACCTGTCTTGAGACATAGTAAACATGAGGAAGGTCCTTTTTACTCAATGGTTTACTGACATGTTGCTTTGGCTGGAATGGTGTCAAGTATCAAAACCCCTCCTTTATGCATCAACTCTAGCACAGATTAGGTAACAGTACATAAAGATTAAATGTAGAAATGCCTGGTTCGTACCAAAGGGATATGTTGATAGCGACTCTAAACATGGGGATTTGGCCAATTTCTGCTTCTATAAATAAGTAGCTCAAGAAGTTCTGGGAAGACCTTTTTCTTTTTCAGCCTATGCTAGCATTGCAGCTAATTTGCTGAGTCAGATTAATGTAACCTGAGACAGCCAGGTGGGAGCTACAGTCAAGAGGATTCATTGGATGGCAGAACTGTCAATTTATCAGACTACTCCTCAGATGTACCTTAAATCTCATGAGAAGAGCGATCCATGAAAGTTGAATGATGGCTAATTATAACAGAGTTTTCTGAACCATTACAAGTAAACAGAGATTGAGCTCCTGCAAATGTTAAAATACAGCAAGCTGGATTAATTGGAACTTCTAGTGCTGATGCAATAATAGCAAGTGAAACAACTGAAACAGACTTCTGAAAACTATCAATTATATCATGGTAAAAACTCAATAAATTATCTTAAGTTTTTAACATCTATTGTTCTCTTTATGTTTACTGTTGAAGACAAGTAAAAGTTGGTTGTTTGAACTGGGGGACCTTAGTAAGCAATGTAGTTTTGCTTTTATTTTTAGTGGTATTAAGCCATGTTTATTTTTACTAGTTAAAGCAAGATGGACGTGCAATGATTAAAACAGTCACATGCAATAAGGCATTAAGACAATTCACTGAATTCTACATTTACGTTTGCCATTAGGAGAACAAGTAATGTTTTATTATTAATGGTTTGTTCTGTCTTCCTAAATGTAATGGTCCAATAAAGGATCTGATGTTGCCATTTTCATTCATTCCCTGTTTGGGCCTATAGTTAAAGACACACTTTCCTGCAGTGAGCAAGATTAAAACACCTTGTCTGCTGTTGGAATCCATTTGTCTACCCCACATAGATCTTTTTCCAGGAATCAACATGGTGGTAAGAAAATGTGGTTCTGAAAATTTCAAGGACCTTTTCAAGACACATGGGGATTTTTCTCCCAGAGGCAGAGGAGGAAGTTACAATAGAAGACACTCTCCTCATGGCAGAGGGGGTCCACAGAACCGACAGTCCCATGAATCTTTCTCAGACAGGCCCTTTCAGCACTCCTGAAAGGTGGCCCGGCTGTTCTTCTCAGGAGGCAGTTGGGGGTGCTTATCCTTGCACCAAAATGCCTGGACATCCATCACAAAAGATTCTTGAGTGTAAAGGATCATATCCAGAGGATATGTCATTCCCTTTTTATAAAGTCCTTCACAAAAGAGATGTCTTCCTGATGTTCCACTCAATCAGAGGGAGATGGCAGCTCTAGAAATTCAAAAGCTGCTAGAAAAAAGGGTCATCCAAGAGGTCCCAAAAGACCAATCAGGATTTGAAATTCACTCAAGGTTCTTTTTAGTGCCTAAGAAAATGGGGAACCTTAGACCTATTCTGGATCTCAGTCCTCTAAATCAATTTGTGAAGAGCTCCAAGGTCCAGATGGTCACAGTTCAGTCCATTATCTCTCTCTTCTACAGAAGGATGACTGGATGTGCTCTGTAGATCTTCAAGGTGTGTACTATCACAGCAAAATAAACAGGCACTCTCAAAGATACCTGCACATTTGGCTGGGGGCCAGTCATTACCAGTTCAGAGCCCTGCCTTTTGGACTCACCACAGCCACCAGGATGTTCACCAAATGCACGGTAGTGGTGGCAGCTCATCTCAGACTGCATGGATTCATAGTATATCCTTATTTAGATGACTGGCTTCTTTCCACACCAACCAAGCATCTCCTAGAGAAGGCCAGGGATTACTTACTCCAGTTGTGTCCATTCATAGGCATTACAATTAATCTTTCCAAGTCCCGTCTCCAACCAGTTCCAGTTTTGGAGTTTATAGGAACTCACCTGAACATTGTTAGTCAGTTTGTGTTTTTACCCCAAAGCAGAGTTCATTCCCTAAGATTGCATGACATACAGATTCTAGAGCATCCCTATCCTCGAGAAAGATTGGTTCTTCAAGTCTTAGGTTCGATGGCTGCAGTGATCACTCTGTTACATACTGCTTGTCTTCAATGTTCCATGCTTCGACACCCTTTGAAACATCCTATAAAAATTTTGCGAACCTGCAAAGACTCCCTACTTTGGTGGATGCTGTCCAATGAGGTTTCTCAGGGAAGTCCCATTATCCTTTCTCCCCCAAAGGCCACGTTGACCATGCATGGCTCCCAAATGGGGTGGGAGGCATTTCTTGGGAAAGACAGTTCAAGGCATGTGGTCTCCAGAAGAGACCAATTTGCACATCAGTGTTTTAGAGATGAAAGTGGTCCTATTAGCACTGCAGGCCTTTCAAACCTCTCTCCCTCTAGGAAAGATTGCTATCCAGACAGACAATCTGTCAATGGTTTGGTATATCCACAAGCAGGGGAGAACCAGATTTTACCCCCTTTGCCGAGAAGCAATGAGAGTATGGCAGTGGATGATCTCTTCCATCCACTTTCTTGTAACAATGTGTATACCAGGGAAATCCAAGGTTTTAGCTGACAAGCTTAGCACAGGACCATCCTGATGTAGCACAAGTGGTCTCTCAATCATGTAATGATGAAAATGATTTTTCATCAATGGGGTCAACCTTGCAGTAATCTTTTTGCCTCTCCCTTCAACAAGTTCAGCAGGTTCTTTGTCCTAATTCTTGTTTAGGGGGAGTCACAAGGAGATAGTCTAGTCCATGCTTGGTCCTCCAGTCTACTGTATGCTTATCCCCCCTTCCTTTAATGTCCAAATTTCTCCAGAAAGCTCAACGGCTGAAGGGCAAGGTAATCCTCATTGCCCCTTTCTGGTCTCGACAGTTGTGGTTCCCTTTCCTGTAGACTCATCTCCTATGTCCACCTTGGACACTGGACCCCAGCCCAGATCTACTATCACATCCATTCAGGATGATTCATCCAGACATCCAAGGCCTCAAACTGACCGCATGGTTTCTCCAATTCTAATGGTGGCTAGACAGTCCATGTTTTCCTGTCCTGTTCAACAAATCTTATTTTCATCCCAGAAACCTTCTATGAGAAAAATGTATAAGAGTAAATGGATGAGATTTTCCTACTGGGCAGAACATAGAAAGCTGAATCCTTTTATTGCTGCAATTTCTGTTGTATAAGAATTTCTTGCTTCAATTTTTCAAGGTGGTGCTAGTTTCTCCACCAAGAAAGTTTAGCTTGCAGCTATCTCTAATTAACACATAGGACATAATACCTTCCCACTAGCCTCTTCTAAAATATGTAAGGCTGCTTAGGCCTCTTATAAAGGATCCTACTCCACCTTGGGATCTTAATGTTCTGTTGCAACCTTTCATTCACTCTCCTTGTGAGATTTTGGCTAAGTTAGATCTAAAATTTCTCTCTTGGAAAACAATTTTTCTTGTCTCTATTACATATGTGAGGTGAGTTTCTGAACTATAAGCACCCTCTTCAAAACCACCTTATTTGATTTTTTACAAAGACAGAGTGATTTTATGTACAAACCCTTCCTTTTTGCCAAACGTTGTCTCTGAGTCAAATAGGAATCAAGTAACTGATTTGCCAGTTTTCTTTCCAAAATATGACAATAATAGAGATAACTGCTCCATCTTTTAGATGCACATAGTCAGCTTTGTTTTTACCTCCACAGAACAAAAGACTTTAGAAAAACTGATCAACTGTTTGTGTCCTTTGCCAAAAAAAATTGGGAAAACCAGTATCCAAAGTTACTTTAGCCAAATGGATAACAGATTGTATTTCATTTGTCTATTCTGAGAGGATTGTCCTTACCTAAATCTCCAAAATCTCATTCAGCTAGATCCATGGCTACATCAGCTGCCTTTTCGGCCTCAGCTTCCATTGATGATATTTGTACTGTGGTGACTTGGTCCAATTCTCATACTTCTATCTCTCATTACAAGTTGGATATAATCTCAAGGAACAGGACTGTGTTTGGTTCTGCAGCTTTCCAGAATATCCCTCCATGAGGGCCACCCAAGATTATCTTAGCTGGGGACTCTTTCCCATTAATTGAGTAATGAATGAAAAAGACAACATCAGTTATTAAAGATATGTACTCACCAGAAGTATGCATCTATGTTGTCCATTTTCATTCTTCCTCAACTTCCCACCCTCCTTCCCCCATTCTTATTTTTTGGGAGTGACCTGATGAGGGGCATTGGAACCACTGTTTTCAGTGTGGGCCCCTATTCTGTACCTATACTGTTTCTTGTTATTATTATTACGGTTACTTATGCCCTAAGGCATACTTAGCGGTATGCCCTAAGGCATACTTAGCGGCAGCAAACTGAATCTGAGATAATTTATCAATAAAGGGCATTATGGGTAAAGAGAGGAAATCAAAAGTTGGATCTAAGAATCTAAAGAAAAGAGCTGAGTTGGATCTGAGATCCAATTCTTTAAGGAAAAATGAAAATGGACATCACAGATGCATAGTTATGGTAAGTACATAACTTTAATTTTTATTCTAATTAAAAAATAATTATCATATCATCTGCATATGCCATGATCTCCATAATGATCCCCTCATATTAAACCCTCCTAATTCATTTTCATGCTGTATTTTCTTGATAAAGGGATCAGGGGAAATAGAAAAGGTGAAAAAGGGATGCCTTGTCTCATGATCCTCCAAAACCCTCTCTTCTGCTAACAATGATTGGTCAAGTATCAAAATTTTCCCTAGCATAGAATGACTTATCTGATACTATGAACTCCTTCTCTTACATCTTCTGTTCCTGAAACTATCATTCAGTCCCACTCCACCAAAACCTTGGCTATGTCATCACTAACTGCTGTGACCCTTTGATAATTCTTCCTAAAAAGCACTTCACCCCCTCATGGATCCCTCTTTTTATCTGAATGCATTATACCCTTTCTGAATCCAATTTGTTTCTTAGACATCACCTTTCTAATTCATAGCTCTAAGCTGTCTACAATGACTTTCTTAAAACTTAGTATATTGTTGCATCAGTGCAATAGGCAGAATGCCCTGGCAGGTTGGGACCTCCTTATGGTTCTGTCAATAACACTTACCTAGTCTATAGGTTCTCAGGCTCACAGCGAGTGCCCCTCTAACAGCAGAAAATACACATTGCCTCTCCTAGATACCGAAAAAGTACTCAAGGCATTCTCATTCATGAAAACATGTGCTGCTGTATACTGAATCAACTAGATCCCTAAACATGAAACACTCATTCTTGTTTGAAATAAGCAATATTTGGCCTAGTACTTTTTCTTTTGATACAGTTCTGCAGTGAATTCACCTATGCAGTGACTATTCTCATACTGCCTCGTCCCATATAAAATAATTACTGAATAGTTCATGATTTATGTACACAAAATTTCAGACATGAGACTCACTTGGGTCTTCCTGAAGCAGGCCTGGAGATATTCAGAGACATGGGCCTTGCCATCTGAGAAGTACTGACCTAATCCATTCCTTTTATCAGCCTATCTACCTCTTCCCTCAACCGGAATACTGTAGACCACATCAGTACCACCTTATCTGCCAAAATGTTATAGACATCTGTAAGATGGTTATTTGTTTCCTGAGTCGTCTTTTGTGGTAATGACCCGATTGTTTCATTATCTTGTGCACACTCACTAGCACTTCCATTGCTTCTTATCTTACCTGTTCTAGATGCTTTCCCGTTCTTTTTAAAAAAATTATCTCTAGTACCTTCCAATCATTTCTGTTTCTGTCTTTGACTCACTTACCCCAGTAGTCATAGAATAGCCACTAAAGACCTTGCTGATTTCTACATTCATCATGGCAGTCTCCACCTTAGTCTACTATCCCCCAATCCTTGATTTCTTTTCTTTTTAAGCTTGCCAGTAGTTTATCTTTTCTCGTACTGTGACTCCAGGCACTGCAGCTTTTCATCTCAGATCTCATTCTGATCAAACCAGTTCCTACAATATAAACACTTCTATGTGTCTCTCTTTCCTCTTTTCCCAGACTAGAGTGCTTTATTCACTTTTCATACTCCATCAGTTTATTCTCCAAATGCAAACACCTCTCCCTTCTACTCTACCTTACTTCCATCATTTAACATTTTCAGACCCTGATAACTTTCTCATTGATTTCCTGCCAGAGGGTGTCCACCTTTTTACCTTTCCTACACCCCTTATTTTTAATTTCTTTCACTAAGCTTCTTAATTTCCCATTTACTTCCCATTTTTGCAAAAATACTAAGTTCCAATGTAACCTAATTGACTCCCATCTCATTGCCTCTGTCCTTACCATTACTTCTATTCTTATATTATCTGAAACCAGAGATTTGTAAACTTCACTGCTTTCAAAGATCTGTCCTCTTTCTGTTCTTCCTAACCAAATAAGTAGCAGACTTTCCTCTTCCATCAAAATTGTAAATATCTCCTTTCCCGATGTCATTTTGTCTTCCCCTTTCTATTCCTGTACATCCTATCATTCATCAGAGTCTTATTGTCATCCAGCTCATTTAATATGTTATCCCATTCCTCTATACATTTTGACTGCCAATATTTGGGCCAGATAATGGTTCCCAAATGATCTTCACTACCTTACTCTTTACCTTTCCCAAGATTCTCATTACCTTTCATCTCCTTTATCTTTTCATACCCCACATGATGATACTATGATTACTTCCATCCCCATTAAATGCAGACTCACTGTTACTTACCTTCTTTATGATAAGCATTGCTCAGTGCCCCAAGCCTCACCCCTCACCCCTCAGCATTACTGACAGCATAAACTTTATTCCTGGAAGTTTGAGACTTTAAATGGTTTATGTTCAAATTCTAAACCATGCCATATCTTGAATCAATCCTTATACCACCTTCAATGCACCACCTCCCACATTTTTATTGCATTGCCTTTTGTGGTTGGGGTTAGTGGTTAAGCTGTTTACCTCACAGACAGATAATACTGCACTAAGTTGTTGTCTTCCCGCTTACTTCTCTGAGAGGTGCCATGACAACCCCCTGTCTTGATTGCTATCTCAAACCTGAGTTACTCCACAACACATTTGAAGCAATTTCCCATGGGTCTACTATCCTCCACCCCTATCAGACAGTTGGTCTGCACTCAAAGGCCCCACCTGAAGAAAAAGAGATGTGCAAAAGAAAACATTAGTCAAAGAACAAGGCAAAAATGAAAATTAAGGCAGGATGTTTTGTAAAAGTAATTGAAATGGAGAAGATTATCATGTAGTAATTCACTGTAAAAAGAATGTGGTCATTTACAAAAATTACACAATCAAAATTCAAACTTGCAATATGTATGGTTATAAGAAGGTACTGTTCAGCTCTTAACTGGCTCTTCAGAATCTCTGCTAGAAAAGGATACTTTGTATAGTTGTGTAAAAGGAAAAAAAATGTTTAAAAAATGAACTGTTTACTGACACTGTGGAGGGACAAGACTTGGTAAAGTGAAGCCTGAAACTGCATATGCAGTGAAACAAGACAGGCTGGACTTTTCTTATAAAATACTGGAAAATAGTAGACAGTACATAGAAATTATTCTAGAGGCAGGCTAAGAATTTAAGTAGTTTGTCAGACAACACTTATATATAGCTTTACATCTAGAAGAAAATCAAGATGCAGCTGTGTATTAATTTTAACCTATCCTGACCATAAGTAAAAACAAAATACTGACACATGGCTACAAGAAAAAAGGTATTTTTTTCAAGTATTAACTCTTAAAATCAAAAATAAAATTAAATATGTTGTGTCATGTCCTTTTTAATAAGCTACTAATAGTAAAATTAATTCACAGTGTAGAAGCAAAGGCTGCATGTGGTCAGAATCAATCACATGGACACAGAGGCATTTCAAATACTGTACAAAGCCATAGTAATGATGTCCTACATGGTTATGGATATTTGTTTGCAGGCTTAGGAAGCTTGCCAAGAGAATGTTGCTTACAAATAAAGCCTCATGCTTTGCCAGAGATTCATGCTGTGGTTATTTAGTTGTAGGTCTCTGAAGTAAAGCAGAACAGGAACTGAAATTGTATGGAATACTTAGTTATCATTAAAAATCAATTCAGTCTAACAGACTGAGAGGATAGTATGGACACTGCTGTAAAAAAGATATGATTCGTGTTTATATTGATCCTTGAAATCTGAATAAACTGATTGAGAGTGTTACCCATTCCTTAGAGCTAGAGAAATTGTACATCCAGAATGCCAAATATTTGTCTCAGTACTGGATGCACACCAGGGTTTCTGGCAGATGAGGCTAGAGGAACAGAACTTCAAACTGTGTACATTTACTATGCCATTAAGAAGGTTCAGGCGTCTTAGACTCTCATTATGTATTTGTCATTGCCAAAAGTGTTCCAAAGAGCTATTATATAAATAATTGAAGGCTTTCAATATTTTGTAAACATATAATCTATGGGTTGCACATAAGAACCACGTTGGCCCAGGTTGAAATTGTTGTTAGTCCAGGGTAGATTAGGACTGGTAGACCCGGTGTTGGACATGGAGCACAGTCAGAGTCATTGGTCATGGTTGTGAGAATGAAGCAGGGGTGATAGCATGCCCCCCAAAAAAACAAATGATCTACTAGTATGCAATCAGACACAAGAACAGCATGGCAAAAGACTGATGCAACTTCTAAATAGATTACTGCATAATTTTAACATAAATAAGAACAAATATAAACTTAGAGTGATAGGTCTGATATCTGAAATACATGGACCTTATTCTGCCTGCAGAGAATCTTAAATGTGAAAAAGAAATTCAAGAACATTTACAAATGCCAAGGCCAGAAAACAAGACAGAAATACACTGGTTACTACAAATGATGTATTTTCTTGTGAAATTTATACTTAACATGACTGAGATAAATATGCTTCTAAGAAAGCTGTTGTTGCAAATGTAGCCTGGAAATGGAGCTATGAACAGGAATAGTTTTCAAATGCTAAACAAAAGTAGTTACAGATGCACCAGCATTAAAATACTATGATGTGAATAAGCTAGGTGGGTGCAAGTAGATGCATCATAATGCCATAGGATTTGTGATCCTACTAGTGAATAGACCAGCTGCATGTAGGTTTAGGCCATTTTCAAATGTAAATTCATCCCATATTATAGTGGGATAATGCCCTGACTGTGTCCCAGTTAACCATAGTTTCATTAATGGCTTGGATCACTGAAATGACGAGAACCCAGCCACTGGGGATGCACAAGCCAGTGCATTTCTTTGTGCAGGTCCCAAGCCTGGATAAATGGGGATGGTTGCGTCAGGAAGGACATCCGGCATAAAACCTCAGCCAAATGACTTATGCGGAGAACGTTTCATATTTCCATACCAGATCGGTCGAGGCCCGGGTTAACAACAAATGCCACCAGTACTGTTAGCCAAAAGGGTGCTGGCGGAAATTGGGCTACTGTTGGCCGAAGGAGAAGAGGAGGGGGAAGGCATGCCAAAAGGCAGGAAGAGAGGAGGAAGGTTAGGAGTGTAGTAGTGAGGGTAGGAGCTTTGAATGTTGGCAGTATGACTGGTATAGGGAGAGAGCTAGCTGATATGATGGAGAGAAGGAAAGTTGATATATTGTGCGTGCAAGAGACCAGATGGAAGTGAGGTAAAGCCAGGTGTATAGGAGGCGGGTTCAAATTGTTCTATCATGGTGTGGATGGCAGGAGAAATGGGGTAGGGCTTATCCTAAAGGAACAGTATGCCAAGAGTGTTTTGGAGGTGAAGAGAGTGTCTGATAGAGTGATGTTTATGAAACTTCAAATTGATGGTGTAATGATGAATGTTGTTAGTGCATATGTTCCACAAGTTGGGTGTGTGATGGATGAGAAAGAAAAATTTTGGAGTGAGTTGGATGAAGTGGTGGTGAGTGTACCCAAGGGTGAAAGACTAGTGATTGGAGCGGACTTCAATGGGCATGTTGGTGAAGTGAACAGAGGGGATGAGGAAGTGATGGGTAGGTATGGTGTTAAGGAGAGGAATGCAGAAGGTCAGATGATTGTGGATTTTGCGAAAAGGATGGACATGGCTGTGGTGAATACGTATTTTAAGAAGAGGGAGGAGCATAGGGTGACGTACAAGAGTGGAGGAAGATGCACACAGGTGGATTATATCCTATGTAGGAGGGCCAGTCTGAAGGAGATTGGAGACTGTAAAGTGGTGACAGGGGAAAGTGTAATTAAGCAGCATAGAATGGTGGTCTGTAGGATGATACTGATGACCAAGAAGAGGAGGAGGAGTGTGAAAGCAGTACCAAGGATTAAATGGTGGAAGTTAAAAAAGGGTGATTGTGAGGTGGAGTTCAGGGAAGAGTTAGGACAGGCACTGGGAGGTAGTGAAGAGTTACCAAATAGCTGGGTAACTACAGCAGAGCTAGTAAGGGAGACTGCTAGAAAGGTGCTTGGTGTGACATCTGGACAGAGGAAGGAGGACAAGGAGACCTGGTGGTGGAATGAGGAAGTACAGGAGAGTATACAGAGGAAGAGGCTGGTGAAGAAGAAGTGGGATTGTCAAAGAGATGAAGAAAGTAGACATGAGTATAAGGAGATGAGGCGCATGGCAAAGAGAGAGGTGGAGAAGGCTAAGGATAAGGCATATGGAGAGTTGTATGAGAGATTGGACACTATAGAGGGAGAAAAGGACCTATACCAATTGGCTATTCAGAGGAACAGAGCTGGGAAAGATGTGCAGCAGGTAAGGGTGATAAAGGATAGTGAGGGAAACGTACTCACAAGTGAGGAGAGTGTGTTGAGTAGATGGAAAGAGTACTTTGAAGGGCTGATGAATGAAGAGAATGAGAGAGAGAGAAGGTTGGATGATGTGGGGATAGTGAATCAGGAAGTGAAACAGATTAACAAGGAGGAAGTAAGGACAGCTATGAAGAGGAGGAAGAATGGAAAAGCTGTTGGCCCAGATGACATACCAGTGGAAGCATGGAGGTGCTTAGGAGAAATGGCAGTGGAATTTTTAACCAGATTGTTTAATGAAATTTTGGAAAGTTAGAGAATGCCTGAAGAGTGGAGAAAAAGTGTTTTGGTACCTATCTTTAAGAATAAGGGTGATGTGCAGAGCTGCAGTAACTACAGAGGGATAAAACTGATCAGTCACTGCTTGAAGTTATGGGAAAGAGTAGTGGAAGCTAGGTTTAGAAGGGAGGGGATGATTAGTGATCAGCAGTATGGTTTCATGCCAGGAAAGAGCACTACAGATGCAGTGTTTGCTCTGAGAGTGTTGTTAGAGAAATACAGAGAAGGTCAGAAGGAGTTGCATTGTGTTTTTGTTGACTTAGAGAAAGCATATGACAGGGTGCCTAGAGAGGAGTTGTGGTATTGTATGAGGAAGTCGGGAGTGACAGAGAAGTATGTAAGAGTGGTACAGGATATGTACGAGGGTAGTGTGACATTGGTGAGGAATGTGGTGGGAGTGACAGATACGTTTAAGGCGGAGGTGGGATTACATCAAGGATCAGCTCTGAGCCCTTTCTTATTTGCAGTGGTGATGGACAGGTTGACAGATGAAATCAGACAGGAGGTCCCATGGACTATGATGTTTGCAGATGACATTGTGATATATAGTGAGAGTAGGGACCAGGTTGAGGAGACCCTGGAGAGGTGGTGATATGCTTTAGAGAGGAGAGGAATGAAGGTCAGTAGGGCTAAAACAGAATATATGTGTAAATGAGAGGGAGGGTAGAGGAATGGTGAGGATGCAGGGAGTAGAGTTGGTAAAGGTGGATGAGTTTAAGTACTTGGGATCAACAGTCCAGAGTAATGGTGAGTGTGGAAGAGAGGTGAAGAAGAGAGTACAGGCAGGGTGGAATGGGTGGAGAAGAGTGTCAGGAGTGATTTGTGACAGATAGATACTGGTAAGAGTGAAAAGCAACGTCTACAAGAGGGTAGTGAGACCAGCTATTTTATATGGGTTGGAGACTGTGGCATTGACAAAAAGGCAGGAGTCAGAGCTGGATGTGGCAGAGTTAAAGATGTTAAGATTTGCACTGGGTGTGACTAGGATGGACAGGATTAGGAATCAGTATATTAGAGGGTCAGCTCAGATTGGACAGTTTGGAGACAAAGCAAGAGAGGCGAGATTGCATTGGTTTGGACATGTGCTGAGGAGGGATGCTGGGTATATTGGGAAAAGGATGCTAAGGATGGAGCTGCCAGGTAAGAGGAAAAGAGGAAGGCCTAAGATAAGGTTTATGGATGTGGATAGAGAGGACATGCTGGCAGTTGGTGTGAAAGAGCATGATGCAGAGGACAGGAGGTAATAGAAACAGATGATCCACTATGGCGACACCTAACGGGAACAGCCGAAAGAAGATGATGATGACAGAAAGGACGAGACAGTGGGTTAGGAGTAAACAATCAGTGCTAATTCACTATCCCAAGGGTTGGGATGCAGCTATTGCTGACCTCATCTGGCAAACTGGAATAATGCTTTCCTCCATCTGGGATTGGATCATTATGACTTTGTGATGCATTTATGCCAGTAGGCATGTCTCCCTCCTAGGCAGCAGCTTTGACACAAGCTACTGGATGCCACAACAATGTGATTTATCTAGGTGGTGGCCCTCACCTGAGTAGAGCAAGCTAGCCCGTTCTCTTGTCTTGAATCTCACCTCCAAAGGGAACAAATAGGCTGATAGAGCTTTGTCCAAGCTGGAGAATGAATAGGCCATGGAGGTGATTGAGGTTAGGAAGGTGAGCTATCTGGTAGATTGTGCAATATAAAAGAGAACATTTACAGATGCACAAAAGAGATATACCCTTATAGAAAAAGAACTGTTATCAATGGTGTATGGCTGTGAGAAACTCCACAAATCTGCTTGTGGTAAAGATGTTTAGATGGAGCTAGACTACCAAACTTTGCCAAGCATATTCCAAGAAGGCCATATATGAACATGATTAAGAGTGTAGTGGATGTTATTTAGCCTGAAGTATTATCTGAAAATTTATACACTGAGTTGGGAATATTTACCAGAAAAGCATAAATAATAGTTAGATGAAGAATTTATATATATATATATATATATATATATATATATATATATATATATTCATTTATATATATATATTTATATATATATATATATATATATATATATATATATATATATATATATATATGTATATGCACATATATAGTGGAGGAATGCAACAGTTACCAGTGATGGAAGAAAAAGCAAATGAATTTCAAATGTGTATTAATGATAATTTAGAAAGGCAAATACTAAAACACAGTACCTTGAAATTCACTCCTTCTCTGTGTTTAATACCTACCACATATTTAGACTCTCCCACTGGATGTGGAAGTGGCTGTGCTAGTGCCCTGGTGAGGAAGTATCACTATCTATTCGAAAATCTAGCATTTCACGAATATTTTCATTGACCCAGAATGCGTTTATATCACATTATTGAAAGATGAAAATAGCGAGCGCTATTTCATCGAACCTAAAATATCTAAACCACATAATATCGAACATTCAGAACAGCAAATTTTTTCCTTGGGAAAAAATTTGCTATTCTGAAACACATACACACAACACAAGCACACCTAAAAAACATCAATACACACATACACTTATAATCCTACAACTAACCCTACACTAAACTATGCATACACTACTATCTATCCACTTACCTTAACCCAAACCCTAACCCTAAGGTCCGTCACTATCGCACACTCACCTTACCCACACCCTAACTCATTTAACCCACCCCTAACCCTAATTCACCTAACCTGCACCCTAACCCTAACTCACCTAACCCGCGTCCTAAGCCTAACTCACTTAACCCGCCCCTAACCCTAATTCACCTAACCCGCGCCCTAACCCTAACTCACCTAACCCACGCCCTAACCCTAACTCACCTAACCTATGCCCTAATCCTAACAACTACACAATTGCACACTGACCTGAACCCGACCCGTAAATTTCCACCACAGTGCTGAAAATAGCAAAGCCACAGAACCGGCCAACCGAATTCTTTCCCTCGGAAAGAATTCAGTGTTCTGCAGCTTCGCTATTTTTAGTGTTCGCTCAAAACGGGTCGATATTAGAACATTCCAAGTTTTAAAACTTCGATGTTCTGAAATAGACCCACCCAGAATACCTGCGTATCCTGGAATCTATAAACAAGTCTACCTATCACATCATTACTAATTATAGATATCCGTCCATGCTTCTGCTGCCAAAATACAGTTCCTAACTATTGAACCAAACCCAATTATTCTGGAAGATTTTAGACACCAAATCAGAAACTGAAAAAATACACAATAAACAACAAATCTGGCAATGGTTTATGGACATCATCAAAAAAAATCTGTCAAACAAAAAGTGCCTTTCCCTACTACAGGTTCAAATCTACTTTTTACAAATACAGTTCCAATATGCTTCTCATGAATTGTTACCCTAACACTGGTCCATTCAGAGTCCACTATAATAATTTCTGATTCTAAAAGCACTCTCCAAAACTAAGAACACTAGCTCTGTGGGTTCAGACAGCATACCTGGTTGTTTCCTTGTTACCTTAAAACATTGTCCATCATCTCCTTCACAAACCTATTCAGTCTTAGCCTCTCATCTAGGTAAGTGCTGCGGCTTGGAGAGCAGTTACTATGGTACCCCTCCACAGAGCCTGCCCTATCACTGATGTGAAATGCTACTGACCTGTTAGACTTATCAGTATTATTCATACAATTATGGAACACATATTTGTGGAACGCATAAAAAGCATATTGGTAGCTTATGAGCCCTTGATCCAAACCAGTCAGGCTTCCTGAAATGTAAATATTGACTACTTGCTTTGTGAAGGGTAGACTCTGCCTACTTAATCTGAAGAGTTTATTTGAGAAAGTCCCAGAAGCACTGGATGATGGTAACAAGTCTGTTCACTCTCCCTGACTGTATCTAACCAAGGCCTTTAATACTATTCTACACACTAGTATTATAGAAAAACCTGACTTAGTTGAATATAAATCCTTGCATAAGTCACTGGACAACTAGCTGGCTTACAGACCAAACTGATTCAGTCATGGTAAACAGCATGCTTTCCTCTAAAAGATTCATCACCAGTGGCTGTGTGCTGGGACCGCTACTGTTAGATATTTACTTCACTGACATCACCGACTTCTACTGATGATCACAAACTTAGAGCTGTAATGAGCTTACCAGATTACACCCATATCCTCTAAAAGGGCCTAACCCTCACAGTCTCATGCTGTAATAACTATGGACTAAAGCTAAATGCAAAAAATTTAGTCTTCTACTATTTGGGATACAAAAACACCCCATGCTTCTACCATTTAAATGTGGCCCTTTTCAAAATGGATACTGTCATTAGAGATCTGGGCACAGTTATGGTCAATGAACTCTACTTTGACAACAAAGTATTGGCTGCCATCAGGAAATCTCTTTATCTAGCCTATCATATTACTAAAGGCATATTCATCACATCAAAACGTCATTGTCCCTCTTAACTCCTCCCTGATCATGCTCATACATGAATCTAATATCCCTGTTGGCATGTGTGTGTCCAGGTATCTCACTAAATTAGAAACACCTCAACATTGTTTCACAAAGAAAAAAATTGTCATGAGCTTCCTAAGCACAGAGTAACAAAGAGCAATAGTTCTTTACTTTGTCTCTTACAGGCTTCTTAATGGCAAACTCTGACTGGCCTGCGGGACAGCAGATGACCCTTGCCTTCTTGATCTCTGACATGTTTGAAACACTGGTGGAAACACAAATACCCACTCTAGGGACATAAATCTCCACTGTAATATAAATAAAACTGACATTCATATGGCAGCACTCCAATAAGACACAAGTCCAATTATTTCCCTGCCAAGGAGGAATTACATCTGATCTAAGTTGTTATTAGCTGTAATTGTGTATGCTACATGTCATTATGCTTGTAGCTTACATGTCTAAAAAGCTGAGTAAAAAGAAAAAAGTGACACCATCAGAAAAGTCTAAAATATTGGAAATGGAGAAGCAAGATGGCAAGGCTGGAGAGCAGATTACATTGGCCATGATATGGATCAAGGTAAAGGACCTAAAATACAGTTAGAGAGGACTTGCTGAGCCAAAAGAAGAAACTGTGGGATACCCGGCAAGGGCTAAATGTGAATACATCCATTATTCAGGAGGTGACAGACAAGAATGGGGAACTGCAGGCATGGATGGATGCAGAAGAGGTGATAGAAGATTGTATGGAGGCAAAACTAATTGACCTAGCGGACCGAGTCAGGCATAAAAATCTGAAAATCAGTGGTATACTGGTGAAATGGGAAGGTATGGACTGTTAGCTAAATGTGAGAGTTTGGTTAGCAGAGTGGACCAGACTGGAGATGCAAGAGATGTGCATTGAAAGGGCACATAAGACTGTGTGGCTCCCTAGTGAGGAAGTAAATATTTCCTCCAACTGGTCATCATGGGGTTTCTATCTTATAAACTGAAGGAGACATTCCTGTTGAAAGTTTGCAAACCAGGTACCAAACTCATGTAGAAGACAGAACAGTGTTCATTGATCAAGACTTCAGTTTTGAAACAAGAAGGAAATGTAATTCTTTTGCCCCAACCATAAAACTGTGTAAGAAGAAGGGGATCCAATGGAGACTGATGTAATGTGCAGTGTTTCAGATTTTATTTATTTTATTTTATTTGCAGTTGTTTAACCAGGATAGTCCATTGGGCCAATAAGAACCCGTTTTCAATGGAGTCCTAGGGAGAAAAGCTCCAATACAAAGATAAACAGCAGTTTACAAATTAAATCTTTTGTGGTTATAAGACAAAACGAAAATTACAGCAGTTACAATAAAATTAATAGGTTACATTTAGCAGACAACAAACAAGACATTTCTTTAGTAAATATACAGTTTTGTGAAATGGAAAAGTACAATTTTAAATTTATAAGACATTATTTACAATTGGCTTAGTGTTTGCTAGGTGTAACTATGGAGTTGGTGTCTGGAATAAATGAGATAGTTGCCAGTAGGAGGTGGAGAATAGGCTATGATGGGTGGGAGCAGGAGCATTCCCATGTGGATGTTAGATGTGAGTGAAGTGATTTTTTTAAAAGAAGGGAGGTTAGTGGTGGTACGGATGGAGGGAGGGAGTTCTATAGGCGTGCCAGGGCAAAGGACAGGAGGTTTTGTCCTGGGGAGCGAAGGGGTTTGCACAGTTCTATTAGGTTTTGGTTGCTAGATCTTAGTAGTCTTTCTGGGTGGTGCATTTTAAAGGTAGAGGAAAGGGAAGGACAGAGGGAGGGGTGAAAAATGAGTTTGTGAGCATGAGTAAGCTGAGTATAGGAGAGATAGTTAGGAAGCTCTAGCCAGTTTAGTTTTTGGAGAGATGTACAGTGATGGGTTGATGATTTTTGGCTAGAGGCAAATTTTGCAATTTTATTATAACAAGAGGACAGTTTTGTCTTGAGAGATGATTGTAGGTTTGTTAGGAGAGGGGCACCATAATGGAGGGAAGGGATGAGAAATGTAGTCGAGAGAGTGAGCTTAGTAGAAGTAGTGAGGTATCGATTGTGTCGGTAGAGCATGCCAAGTTTTTGGTGGGTTTTCTTTATGTTTAGTTGTAGATGGGAACTGAATTTAAGCTGGTCATCAATTTGGACTCCTAGTAGTTTGTTTTCAGATACCAGTTCAAGAGGTGTGTTATTATGGCTGGTGATGGAGAATAGGTTTCTGTCAATGGTGTTGGTTTTAGAGGGGGTAAATACCATAAGTTTGGTTTTTGATGCATTGAGTGCTAAATGATTGTCTTTCATCCACTGTTCTGTGGTAGAGAAGGCATCTTGAGTCAGCTTTAAGAGAGTGGGGATGGATGTAGCAGCACAGATAATTGTTGAATCATCTGCATATTGAATAAGGTTAGCGTAAGGGATTGAGCGGTAGAAATCATTAATGATTATATTGAAGAGGAGGGGACCCAATATGGAACCCTGGGGGACACCAGTGTGGGGTGTTAAGGAAAGAGGAGATGGCTTTTTTCCACTTAGAAGCTTGCAGCCTATTAGAGAGGTAGGTGGTGAAACAGTTAAGAGAGGAAGGGGATAGGTTTAGGTTGGATAGTTTAGTAAGAAGAAGGTTGTGAGAGATAATGTCAAAGGCCTTAGAAAGGTCAAGTAAGAGGGTAGATACATTAAAACCAGAATCCCTGGCTTTATTCAGTTTCCAGGAAGGATAGGAGGGCAGTCATAGTGCTGTGACTGGGTCTGAATCCGTGGTGAGTGGGAGTTAATAACTTGTTGTCTAAAAGATAGGGAAGGAGTTGAAGATGGATACATTTTTCTAGGAGTTTTGAGAGGGGAGAGAGCATGGTGATGGGATGGAAGTTAGCAATATTATTATTATTGCCTCCTTTGTGCAGAGGAATGATGAAAGCCTTTTTCCAGAGTTGGGGTACAAGACCTTCTTAGATAGAGTGATTGATTAGGATGCCGATAGGGAAGGCAATGGCATCAGCGGCTATGCTGAGGAAAGATGAGGGAATGTTATTGGGGGCATTGGTGCATGGTTTTAGCTTTTACAGGAGTTTTTTTTATGGTAGAAGTAGGAATGGGTTTTATGGAGATAGGTGGGGGTTGAGAGGATGGGGATGAGAGACTGGAGATGAGGGGGTGACAAGAGAGGAGATGCAGCTGTTAGGGGGTGAAGTGTTGTTAGAGAAGGATGAGGTTAGTTTGGAAATAGAGTCTATGAAAAAAGAGTTGAATTGGGTGGCCAGATCTATATCTAGTGCATGTGGGTCAGGGCTTGGATTTTCAGTTGTGCCGGCTTTTAGGGGGGTAGTTATACCTTTCCAGAATTTTTTTGGATTGGTTTTGTGGTTGTTTTGAAGTAAGGAGAAGTACTTCTGATGGTCTGCTGTGATAAGCTTTTTGACTCTGTTGCAAAGTGTTTAAGGGTGGCGGGAATTTTGTTTCTTAGGTAACATGCCCAGGCTTTGTCTCTGATGTGCATGGCATTTAGTGTGTTTTTTGTTAGCCAGGGGGCGATTTTGTTTCTTATTCTTTTGGTTTTTATGGTGACATAACTATCTTGCAGTTTTAGGAAAGTTGTATAAAAGTGTGCAACAGCATTATCCAGAGGTAGAGATTTTAGCGGGTTCCAGTTAAGAGATTTTTAGGGAGTCAGAGAAGGCTTTTGGGTTGAAGTTCTTTAGGCAGCGAGTGGTGATGTAATTATGAATTACTTGTAAGGGAGAAGGAAGACGCCTGGCAAAGATGGGAAAGTGGTCACTGAGGGAATCAGGAAGAGTTCCACTGTCAGGGTAGTAGTGGGGGTGAGAGACTAAGATCCAGTCTAGGGTGCTACCACTGGAGAAGTCTTTAGAGGGCCTGGTAGTGGATTTGATGAGCTGAGAGTAATTATATAGGTTGATATTTAGGGGGTGTGTAGGGGACTGAATGGAGGACCAATTAATGTTTGTGTCTCCCATGATAATAGTTTCATTACTGATATTGGTAGAAAGCCAATAGAGGATATCTTCAAGTACTGAGGTATTGTCTCCGGGGGGAATGTAAAGGGAGGCTATGCATATGTGATTGTGTTTATTTAACTGAAATAGAGCTAGTATTAGTTCAGCATTGGTGAAGTGGGGAATGGGTTTATTATAGGGAGTAATGGATAGGGAGGATGAATAGAGTAGAGTTACTCCACCACCCTTTTTGTGGGCCCTGTCATTTCTGATGATGGAGTAGTTAGGTGGTAGTATTTCAGTATCTTTTATATGAGGGTTTAACCAGGTTTCAGAGATAGCTAAGGTGTCAGGTTTGTTATGGAGAAGCCAGGCATGCAGGTTGGGAATTTTGTTAGCTCTGCTTTGGGCATTTAGAGAAGCTAGGAGGATGGATTTAGATGTAGAAGAAGGGGTGTTTGGGCCGGGGTTAGGGTGTATATCTCCAGACAGAAGCATGGTTGTTAGATGTTGGATTAAGCTGAAGAGGTGTTTGGATTGCTTTGTTTCTATGTTGTGTATTATTAGATTTGTGAGAGATTTGGAGGTTAGAGGGGCAAGAGATTTTATATGGAGTGATTAGTTTGTGATGAAAAATAGATGGTTGCTAATGGGATATAGGCTAGGGGATATTGAGATAAATGAGTGTAAGTGTGTTGTGTGGAGTGAGGTGGTTATATGAAGGAGTGGTGAGTGAGTTATGGTTCTGGGCTGGGTAAGGTAGTGTATGTAAGTGAGGTTCAGAAGAAGTAATAGTTGAACTGAGAAGGAGGTATGTTTTGTAGGCATGTGCAACTAACTGTGGGTAAAACTGCCTTCCAGTTTATAGCCTGCTACAGACCACCCTCCCAAACACAGGAACCCCACTTGGCCTTCCTGAGAATACTGGAAAATATGAAGGTCTCTCCAAACACCATTATATTGGGTGACTTCAACTACCCAAACATAGACTGGGAGCATTACTCTAGCTCCAACACCCTAGCCCAAAGGTTCCTAGAATTTATAAACTCAAATGCTATGGAACAACTTGTTACCACTCCCACAAGAGGGAAAACATACTGGACCTGATCATCACCAACATGGGGACACTATTCTCCAGACCAGAAGTGTATCCCTCACTGGTAAGATCAGACCATAAACTAATCTCACTGGATATTCACATCCCGACCCCACCCCCTGCCCAGAAAACCACAGTGAAAAACTTCTCTAAAGCAAATTTCACACCTCAAAACCGAGGAAATCCTTCAAAGCCCCTGGGCCTGTGGAAAATACGGCCCAGACCGCAGAATCCTTTATAAACGATTCTATGAACACCTTCAGGAATGCATGGATCATGCAATCCCAAATAAAACCAAGACCCAATCCTCCAAAGGCAGACGTCCTGTCTGGTGGACCCCAGCCATAAACAAACTATACAATAGAAGGAGGAAGCTACTACATGATAGAGCAAAATCCCAAAAGGGAAGGCATCTCTGATCAGTATTAGCAAAAACTACGGGCACTCATAAAATCGTCTAAGGCCAGCTTCGAGAGAAAAATTGCACAGGACACTAAGGATAATCACAAGGCTTTCTTTAGTTATGTTAGGAACCTGGGTGGGAATTCCCAGATATGCTCAGAATTAGTCCAAAATGACAAAAAATACACGAGCCCACAGACATTGCCAACATCCTAGCTGACAGGTTCAGTGCAAACTTCTCCCCCCTCTCCCCACCAAAAGGACAAATATCTATCCCAACAGAGTGCTGCCCCCCTGACATCTCAGATGCTCAGGTAAGAGCCACCCTCTCCAAAGCAAAAAACAGCATCAATGGGACCAGATGGTGCCCCGGCTGCGTCCTACATGAACTCCAAGAAGAGCTAAACCCAAACATAAAACTACTGTTCAGTCTTAGCCTTACTACAGGATATGTACCCAAAGAGTGGCATACAGCAACAGTGGTCCCTCTCCACAAAGGTGGTGCCTCAACGGATCCTGGAAACTATCGCCCCATAAGCCTGACTAGCTTGGTCTGCAAAGCTATGGAAAGGATCATCATGGACCTCATAAATAAAGATATTGGGGACCTACAGACACTGGATCCTACCCAGTTTGGCTTTGTTAAGGGCAGATCCTGCCTCTTAAACCTGGTTGATTTCTTTGAAACAGTCACCAAGGCCATTGATGAGGGGAAGGTGGTCCACACAGCCTACCTGGACCTCACAAAGCCTTCGATACAATACCCACTGGCATTATAGATAAGCTCACCAGCTTAAATATAAACCCCTATGTCACTAGATGGGTTGCAAACTGGCTCAAGGACAGAACCCACATGGTTAGAATTGCTGGAGCCATGTCAGACTCCAAACCAGTTACAAGTGGCGTCCCACAAGGCTCAGTCCTGGGACCTCTCTTGTTCGGTATATATTTCTCAGGTACAGGCCAACACGGAAGGACTGTGGCTGACCAAGTTCGCAGATGACTGCAAACTGGGCGCCATAATCAACTCTCCAGCCGACACAAGCATCCTCCAAAAGGGCCTCATAGAAACAGACAACTGGTGCCAGAGCCATGGCCTCAAGCTAAACGCCCAAAAGTGTATAGTCATCCCCTTTGGCAAAAACAAAGTGCCCACAAATTACCACATAGGTGGTAATCCATTAAGTACAGAAGAAGTCATTAGGACCTGGGGACCCAAGTTGATAGCAATCTCTCATTTGACAACCACGTGGCCAAAGTGGTTAGAAAAACATTTTATATAGCCCACCTAATCATGAAGGGATTCACATCTAGATCAGGGAGGTCATCGCTCTTTACTCATCCCTCATCAGGCAAATAATTGAGTACAATGCCCCTTTGGGATGTACCTTACCAGACACCTGCAGCAACTGGAAAGACCCCAAAAGTACCTCACCAAGAGAATCAAAGGGCTCAAACAGATGCCATATGCTGCCCGGTTAAAGAAACTCCAGCTCTACTCAGTGACATACCGCCTGCTCAGAGGCGATCTGTGCCTGATGTATAAAGCCATGTCCAACCCAGAATTAATGGACATGCTGCACCTCAGAAAATCCAAATCCCATCGAGCTACGCGCTCGAGAGACTTGAACCTCAGCACTGAAATAAATAGGACATGCTGGAGGGACAGATCCATAACCCAGAGGCTCCCTTCACTCTGGAATAAAATCCCAGTCCAGGTTAGGCAGAGTCCCACATTGACTCTCTTCAAGAGGAATCTTGATGAGTGGATGGGAGATTGTAGGTTTACCCCGGCTATCACTTCTGTGTCACTGTTAGACAGAGGCACAGTATACTAACCTCAAAAAAAGGCATAGCAAAATTAATTTAAAATGGGTGGCGAAAGCCAAACACACTCTGGCTAGGCTTATAAATGCCCTAGGGCAGATAGCCTAGTATGAACCTATGAACCTATGAACCTATGAACCTATGGTGTTGAGAAAGGTATAGGAGTAGGAACTGGATTATTAAAAAGGAAGGGATGGGTGGGGTGATGGTGAGTCGGGGAGGAAGAAGGAAGATGATTGTGGTGTGATGGGTGGAGTTTAATAGGTAGAGAGGAAGTAGGAATGGTTAGGTGGGTATAAGTGTAGATATGTTTGGGTGGGTGGGAATTGGGGGTAGGGTAGGGGAGCGGAGTGAGCCCACAGGGCGAACAGAGTGGGCAGAGCTAAGAAGAAGGAAGCTGAGAAAACCATCGGTCAGTTTTGTGGGAAAGAGCCCAGGGGCTAGAAAGTTATCTCTGAGAGGAGGGAATTTGTGTTAAAAATCTAAACAGTGAAACTTTGTCATTCCATAAGTACTGTAATTACAGAAGATGACTTAGCTTTGGGATGTCCTTAACACTATCAGAGTTTGAGCAGGGTAAATGACATTTGCGTTTAGAGTTGGGACATGCTATACAGGTTAAGATGCATCTTTACAGTTAAACTAACTTTAAGCCAGGAAGACCGGGTAGGTATTCAGTTAGGGAGTATTGGTTTACTTTAAGTAGGAAATGCAGAGAATAAACACTGGATGCTGAAAATCCTCTGGAAAGCAGAATTATCACAGCATTTTCATGAATCACAGTACGGGAATTAGAATTAACATAGCGTTTCAGTACTTCACGGTAAGGGAATTAGAAGGGACAATACTGCCACCTAGTGGCCGAGAATAAAAAGTGGCATCAAGGTATAATCCAAGGAGAAATAAATAAATAAATATTGAGCAGGGAGTGAAGACAAAGCGGGGGGTAATGAGAGACTTTAGACGGTAGCAGGCCGCTGGCAGACATGAGGCTGAGACCTTTCCTGGGACAATGTATCACAGAAATAACTTTTCAAAGAGAAAGTAGCACCAAGTGAACTACATACATTCAGCAATCCTTTGGGGAGGTGCTGTATTGTGTTACAGGACGGTATTGTGCTCCAAAACTTGTTGTTACTTCAAGAGCAGGGTAGTCCGTGAGGCAGGTAGCAGTACTAGGAGAGGATAACACGCACACAGACATAGATAGCAAGCTGCAATAGAGAATTGAAATAAATAGGTTATTGTTTGACTACAACGCTGGAATGACAGCAGTTAATTGTTTATATTAAAATATAAAAGGGAGGCAGCCTATGTTGGTAAAACAAAGAGAGTCTAGTTATATTAAGATATAAAAGGGAGACAGCCTATGTTGGTCAAAACGAAGAGAGTGCAAGAGTCTAGAGCAAAGGGTAGGAGGGAGACTGTGAGAAGAGACACAGTAATGATAGAGACCAGGGCAGAGAGGATAGCTGGAGAGTAACTAAAGCACATATAACAGAATATAGGAGAGTAGAAATATAACAAGCAGTGAATGATCCTAAAACTGTACACATTGCATAGAGATACACATAAATATCTAACAATGTGGGTGCACCGTAGCTAGAGGGTTTACAAACTACAGTGCGTTTCAATAGGCAGCAAGTCACAGTGCATTATCTACTACCTTCTGTACTTAAATAAGGTGAACAATGTACACAGTTTAACCCAGTGGGTTCAGTCTAAAACAGAGATGTTCAGGCTCAAAACACAACAGAGACTATATTCTGCAATTCCTGGTGAGTATCTAGAATGAACACACAGTTAGCTATAATACAAGTAGCAACACAGTCATAATTGCTAATGCCAAATAGATGAAATCCTGCTTCTTAACAGGGGTACAGTCAGGAAAACAAAATGCCCCTTGGGAACTAGATACAGTGATTACAAGTACTAAGTAACAGACTGATGCAACACTTACAGTATTGAAAATGTACAATGTGCAGTAGGTGAAGGTACACGCCTGCGAGCAAAGCCAGCACCTTGCGGGAGGACTGGTCAGGAAGGCTGGGAGAGGATTCTTTAATTAAAATTAAAAATGGCAGCATGTGTACTGGTGTCTCTATATGGATATTTGGGGCAGGATGTGGGTAAGAGATAGGGGGGGAGCAGAGGCAGGAAGAGAGAGAGAAGGGAGGTAGGGGATAAATAGGGGGAGGGGGAAATGAGGCAAAGGAAGGGTGGAACAAAAATGGAGCTAAGGAGAAGGAAGCTGAGAGAACAATCAGTCAGTTTTGTGGGAAAGAGCCCAGGGGACAGAAAGTTATCTCTGAGAGGAGGGAATTTGTGTTAAAAATCTAAACAGTGAAGCTTTGTCACTCCGTAAGTACTGTAATTACAGAAGATGACTTAGCTTTGGGATGTCCTTAACACTATCAGAGTTTGAGCAGGGTAGATGACATTTGTGTTTAGAGTTGGGACATGCTATACAGGTTAAGATGCATCTTTACAGTTAAACTAACTTTAAGCTAGGAAGACCGGGTAGGTATTCAGTTAGGGAGTATTGGTTTACTTTAAGTAGGAAATGCAGAGAATAAACACTGGATGCTGAAAATCCTCTGGAAAGCAGAATTATCACAGCATTTTCATGAATCATATAAACATAGCATTTCCGTAATTCACGGTAAGGGAATTAGAAGGGATAATAATGCCACCTAGTAGCCAAGAACAAGAAGTGGCATCAAGGTATAATCCAAGGAGAGATAAATAAATAAATATTGAGCAGGGAGTGAAGACAAAGCGAAGGGTAAGTAGCAGGCTGTTGGCTTTCCTGGGACAATGTATCACCAAAATAACTTTTCAAAGAGAAAGTAGCACCAAGTGAACTACATACATTCAGCAATCCTTGGAGGCGATGTATTGTGTTACAGGATGGTATTGTGCTCCAAAACTTGTTGTTAATTCAATGGCAGGGTGGTCCGTGAGGCAGGTAGCAGTACTAGGAGAGGATGACACGCACACAGACACAGATAGCAAGATTCAGCAATCCTTGGGGGAGGCGCTGTATTGTGTTACATGACGGTATTGTGCTCCAAAACTTGTTGTTACTTCAAGGGCAGGGTGGTCCGTGAGGCAGGTAGCAGTACTAGGAGAGGATAACATGCACACAGACACAGATAGCAAGAGTATTGAAAATATACAACATGCAGTAGGTGAAGGCACACGCCTGCGAGCGAAGCCAGTAGCTTGCGGGAGGACCGGTGAGGCAGGCTGGGAGAGGATTATTTAATTAAAATTAAAATGGTGTCAACAAGAGAGTCACTGATCTGAAAGAAGCTATTAGTATTCTACAGTAGTCAGTCAAACTAAATAGTATGCCACAGTAATGGATCCAACAAGCTGGAATGCTGAGGAAAGTGGTAATGTGCAGAAGGACCATATGGTTAAAGACTACTTTCCACTTTTTAAGAACCAGCTGCAGCTGAGGGTGAAGGCAGCACTGATAAAGGAGGTGAAAAGGCAGAAAAAAGAGATGAACTGACCTGCTCTGTGAGTTCAGGAAGGACTAACTAATGAAGACAGACCGGTGGACTTCAGTTTAGGAAATAACATTTAAAAGAGTAATAAGCTTGCCTCATAGCTAATATTGGTGAAGGAATCTCAGAACAAACATGAACAGTGGGCATAGGCAAGATTTAAATTGCTTATCTTGTTTGATCTGTATTAATGGATTGTTTTTTCCATTGTGTTATATGAAGTAGAAAGACAAGAGTATAATCATCCTAAGCCTAGTTTGAGTTATTTTGCCTTTTTTCCCTCAATGAAGGTTGCAGAGTATAATAATTATGGGAGCCAATGCAATCTGATCTGAAAAGATTACACATAAGGGAGACAATTAATTTTTCTGCTGGCTCTCTCTCTTTCTGTCTCCCATGAGGCAAGGGAAGGTAGAAAATATAAGGAGGACATGATGTAAGTAGGTGGAGCTGTTAAAAACAGCGATCGGTTTGTGTACCATTCAAGTAAAGTTAAAAGGGAGAAAAACAGTTTAGAGTAGAGGGGTCCAATACAAGAGAAGTTTATGTAAAAAGGGGTGGGAGGGCACATATAGCAAAATGAACTAAAGGGGAAGTGTGGTCAAAAATGCTGATAAGAACAAATTTGGGAAGATATATTATTGTGATACAGAAATTAAAACACTAAGACGGGGGTGAATGCAATTAAGAAGGAAGATTTCTGAATGGCAAGTAGTAGATTTGTGAAGGTAGTATGGTGTGAAGCATTTAAACTAGTGAACGTCAAGGGAACTCAAGTAAGCATGCAGATGAGGGATGGAACTGTACATTAAGGAGGGGCAAAATACTGGATAGTGGAAAGGCAAATGGCAAGGGGAGATGGATGATTTTAATGTGGTTAGCACACTGTCATAGTTATGACAGAAGAGTCAAGGATGCAGTGGGCCATATACAGTGGATTAACTGACCTGCTGGAAAAAGAAGAGTGTGGTGTAAATGTTTATATGGCTTGACATATCGTTCTAGGGGGAGTGAATCTGAGCATGGTCATCAAAAAGAATACCAGCAATAGGAAGGCAGGCTTTCATATAGAAGCCATACACCCCAAACGGGCAAGAGGACTAGTTTGGATTTAATGAGAAAAAATAAATTAGATGTAGTTTCCTAGAATGTTAATGGACTGGGTGCCAAGACTAAGAGAGAGGGGATACTGAGAATACTATGTAAGTAAGTAGCACAAATTGTTGTAATACAAGGGAGTCATTTGACAAAAGATGAGCATAAGGCATTAAAAGGAGGAGGACACTGGGTACCAGTTCATGCAGCATGGAGAAATAAGAGAAGAAAAGAGATAGTAATTCTAATGAAAACAGCATTACCATTTAAGATTGATGACAGAATGGAGCATAGGTAGATATGCAGGAATTAATGGGCGTTTGGAGGGACAGAAGGTCACTATAGTGTGTATATATTTGCCCCCCATATTCTCAAATAAGTACTATAAGATACTTCTTATTGGCGATTCTGAAGTTTAAAGCTGGCATAGGTATAATGATAGGGGATCGGTATCAGGTTACAGAGAAAAGGGATGTCCGTAGTGGGCCTAGGATGAGACGACTTAAAAAGGAAGGAAGATATTTGAAAGACTACTTAAGAGAAATAGAGTGGGAGGATATTTGGAAGGAGGAGGATAGAAAACATGAAGCAGAAGAGGGATATACATACTATATACACAGACATCATACATGGTGAAGGATAGATAGGGATTATATTACTAGGGAAGACAACAGTAGAATACTAAATGTTGATTGAAATATATATATATTTTTGACCATTCATTGCTATGGGTAGAAATAGACTTGAAGCAGGGCAGAGTGTTGGATAGACATTGGAAACTCCCACTATACTTACTAGGACAAGAAAAGGCTAGAGAAAAGCTTAGTCAGATAAAAAGAGAAGAGGTGGTGAAAGTAGAGACAGATCAGGCAGAAAGATGAGATATTATTAAGCCACAAATAAAGACAGTCATACAGGAAGAGCTGAAAAAACGAGACAAAGAAATGACTAAGAAAGAAAGAAAGAAAGAAAGAAGAGTTGTGGGGTGAGTTGAAAAAGATGCAGGTATGGAAAAGGAAGGGGAAGACAATGGAAGATGACAGAGGTAGAGAGAAAGAGATTAAACAACAATGGCAAAAGTGGGAAGATAGAGTATACGAGAGGAGAATAGCAGTTGAGAAAATAAATTATAGCTGTAACTCTATAGCAATGTAAATGCTGGTGTTGAGATGGAGACAAAAGGAGGAAGATGGTATTTTCAGAATAAGTAAAATATGTAATAACTATATATGTAGAAAAGCTGAGTGGCATTCTGGACAATTTAGAAGATATTACATACACGTATATGCAGAAGAAGTGAGATAATACAATGGAGAAAGGAATTTTAGGCAGGAATGGCTGAGGGGGATGGAGGGGTTAAGGGAGGAGGAGAAAGAAAACTTAGTGAGTAGGACAAGGAGATAGGAGATTAAGCAGGCATGGGATAGAATGGCAAGGGGAAAGTCCCCTGGCAGTGATGGGCTGCAGAGTGAATTGTGTGAACTTGCAAAAGATGAGATAGTAGAGGGATGGTATATCCTATTTAATGTAATATTAGAAGGGATGCAACAACTTAAATTGTGGAGGTGTGGCTATCATAGTTGTAATTCATAAGGAAGGAAGGGACCCATTATTACCATCTTCATACAGATCATTTTTAAGCTATGATTACAAATGCTTCATGCAGATCTTACTTGAAAGACTGAGTAGGTTGTTACTAAGAATAATCTGTGAGAAACAGACAGGGTTTGTGGAAGAGAGAAGAACAACAGATAGCTTAAGTGGGGCATTGCTGATAATGCAAGAAGTGCAAGAGCTGGGTCAACCAATGGCAATTGTTTCTTTGGATACTGAAAAAGCTTTTGGTTGGGTTAAGTTGGATTACTTATGGGAGGTTAAAAAGCTTCTTGGGTGTTTTCAACCAAATGGACAGAGTTATTAAAATGTTGTTGCCAAGAGTCCTTAGCTATAGTCAAAATAAGAGATAGAATATCTGAGGAGATACATATAGAAAGGGGGGTGGGACAAGAATGTCGTCTTTCCTCATTACTCTTTGCTTTATATTTGGAGCCATTATCCTAGCAGATTAGGCATTCAGGTATGCAGGGGATGTAGATGGGGAAGGATAGATTTACTAATATTGCTATATGCCAATGATATTCTCCTGACATTAACAGACCCAAGAGAAGATTTAAAGAAGCTATGGACACTGTTGGAGGAATTTGGCCAATGGTCATGGTATAAGATAAAAAGAGAAAAGATGCAGGCATTGGGTATAAAGGTAGACACTGAACACATGGAACAAGTAGGACTGGATGAGATCTGGAAGGAAGAAATAAGGTATCAGGGAATCAGGGAGAGGAAGACAGTACAGGGGACAGTTGAAGCTATATATCAGAAAGTCTGTCAGAAAGTTCACTTACAGATAAAATCTTGAAATACTGTCAAATTAGATTTAGATCAGAGATTACAAGCAGTTAAACTGAATATAATCCCAGTATTTATATATCTGGGACAGGTATTCTGGCTATCACCCTCAGCAGTAATATCTTAGAAGATGAAGCAATTACTAAATGACTTAATATGGAATGGTAAGCAACCTTGAGTAGCTTGGGAAATATTGATGAGGCAGACAGTGGAAGGAAGGGGGGATCCCAGATTTAGAAACAGAACTGCAAGCCTGTATGATGGGAAGCATACCAGGAAAAGTGGCTATTGTTTATGGAACCATCTGGAGGAGATGATTCAGGAGCGAGAAGGAAGGAATAGTTTTAAACGAGATATTGTGGGATTGTTATTAATATCAAAAGAGAAGGATATTAAATTGGCCTGTGTAAAAGAGACTCAAATAATGTTTAGGTTTAGGTGAGGAAGAGCTGAGTGTCAGAGGTGGCAAGATAGGATTATCCCAATGGGGAAAGATAGCAAGATATATTTAGTCATTCTATATACCATGGGCCATATATTATTTGGGATAGAGTAAAAAATGGGAAGAGATTAAAGAAGAATATCAACTGGAGGAAAACGTATAGTGGGAATACAGAGGAACAGTAAAAATCTGGAAGAATATACAAAGATGAGTGGGGGGACTGTATATTACCAGAAATAATTGAAGAAATAGATAAAAAAAGACAGGAAGGCAGGGAAGCTAGACAGGTTGATAGCCTTTGATGGATACAGGAAGGGGTAGGGGAAATGAAGGTTTAACAGAAGAGGAAGTGGGAAAGAGATGGGAGAGAAAATAAACAAGGATGAGTGGGGAATTTAAAAAAAGTTGCCTTAGGTAGTGTCAAAGTCCCCAAAATGTAAGATGTTTGCATGGAAATGTCTCCACAAATATTATTATACACAGCAAAGTTTGTTAAAAATGTTCCGAAATATAGATGAGACATGCTGGAGATGTGAGGTGGGAAGAGGGACTTGAACCCCTATCTTTAGGGAGTGTGGTAAATTAGAGACATTTAGGCAACAGGTAGAAGAGATGGTTAATAGGATATTTCAGGGAACTGAAGAGGTATCAGAAAAGTTGTTCCTGTTAGGATATTCGTCCATGATATCAGAGAACGATGAGGCTGGAAGTAGGCCTGTTGATGCTAGTCTTAAAAAAGCAATAATTAGGAAGTGGAAATGAAAGAAGCACCAGACAGGAAAGAGAGTATACAAATAATGGATCAGTTAGAAGAGATGGAAGGATAAGTGGGAGGGGAGAATTCTAGAGATAGGCAGCAGGGGTAATGGTGTAGATGGATTCAGTATTCAGGGTTGGAATGAATACAGACATACTTACAGATGCATAAAAGATTAAAGTATTAAAAAGCTCTTTGCTTGGGAATAGTGGTCTGAAGAGGGATAAGAACAAGAGAGATCAGATGTCAATTCATTTGTAGGGAGGGAGATAAGGGTTTATAAATATTTATTGATTTAAGAAATAGGGACAAAAGAAAATTTAGGAAATTTTAGTGGATGACAAATGGGTGTGAGCAAAGTTCATAGCAAAGAGAGGGTATAGAACAATAAAGTATAACAGAAAATAGGTATGTGTTTAAGGGGAGAGGCTACTAAGCAAGACAGCCATACCACATCTGGACCTAGAATCAAGGACACATTTGTTTGATAAGAGAAGTTGTAAATATAAATGAGAAGGTAGGGGAAGGGGATCCTTATCAGATGATCAAAGTTCCAAAACTTCAAAGTTCAATTCAGTTTTGAAACTTTGGACATTTTAAATGGAGACTGTGGTACAGTGCTCATCAGGAAATGTACCCTTTTCCTCACTGTAGTGTGATCTTGGAGTTAGTGTATTTAATTTGCAGGGGGTGTGGAAGTGCAGGGGGGCTTGTCCCACTGCAAAAAAATGTAAAAGAAAAGAAACTGTTTTGTTTTTATTTTTTTTTAATGTTCGAATTTCCAGAAATTCAATCATATGGTCCCGACTTTGTGATTTTTCAAATTTTTGGAATTTGATCATCTGATAGGGATCTAGGAAGGGTGTTTGATGCAGTACTAAAGCCTTGTAAAACCTGATTTCAGATCCTCCATATGCATAATAAAATGAATAAGGTGGGGAAGCATTTTTTTAGTTAAACGGACAGTTGTCAGGGTGGATACTGCTCCTACATCAAGTATGAGGTGTAGGGATATTATGTAATGCTGATGGAGAATGAACAAAGGTTATTTTTGTAATATAAATAAAATCCTGCTAGTGGTTTTTATCTCTTCCAGAGGCTCCCATACCTATATGTTAAGCTTCCTCTCCATACCCAATAACTTTAATGCTAACCTTAATGAGTGGACAGGGATCAGGCAGTGTGCCCTTTGCATTGCCTTTAAATCTCTCATGGATAGGAGGAACAGTTAGTAGATATTGCAGTGTCTAGACTGTAAATGGGTTGCTGTATATATTGGTTAATATCTAACCTTTGCATTTACCTCACCAGACACTTGCAACAATTGGAGAGACCACAGAGGCTTCTCACCAAGAAATTACAGAGTACACATAACAAGTCTTACACGGAAAGACTAAAAGCCCTGTCACTATATTCTGTCTACTACAAGTTGCTAATGGGTGACCTGTGCCTGGCTTACAGGGCAGTTTCTGACCCTGCTCTGATGGACATGCTATACATTCATAAATCAAACTGCACAAGAGTCACTTGCTCCAGGTCAGGCTGGAGAGATAGATACATCTTCCAGAGACTGACACTTCTCTGGAACCAACTTCCAATTCACGTGAAACAGAGCCCCTACCCAATCCTTTTCAAATGCAACCTATATCAATGGATAGGTGACTGGAAATTCACTCCTGGGGTGATGCCCATGTCTCTTCTGGACAGAGTAAGTCAGGATTAACTACCATAAATCATTACCTCTGTAAATTTCACCCACTGAACCACTGACAATTGGGGCAACTCAAGATAAATATGGCTAGGCTTGTAAAGGCTCTAGGGCAGTTAGCCTAGTAACCTTCTATGAACCTATAACCTATGAAAGGATAGTTAAAGCACAACTGATCAGTAAAGAAAGTATTCAGTCTCATTTTTTTTCAAAGAAGTGATAAGTTGTGTCCATGGCGTACTGTTTAAAGCAGACAAAATAATAGCTCCCAGGCAAGTGAGAAAACAAATGCCTGACAGTATATGTAAATCTCTTTTGGGAGTAGTAAAATGCATGAAACATCAAGGTATATAATGCTTTGCCTGTATAAGTGATGCATTGACACTTGTGTCGTTTACCATGCATGCCAAGACAACAATCCCAAAAGAATGATGCTACTAGATTTGTTCCAAATGAAATAAGTCATCTCTTAAATATCTGTGGATTCTTAATCTAACTTCTATGAAATAATGAAATGGAAATCTTCTTCTTTTTCTTTCAGCTGTTCCCATTAGGGGTCACCACAGCGGATCATCTGTTTCCATTTCTTCCTGTCCTCTGCATCTTGCTCTGTCACATCAACCACCTGCATGTCCTCTCTCACCACATCCATAAATCTTATCTTAGGCCTTCCTCTTTTCCTCTTTCCTGGTAGCTTCATCCTTAGCATCTTTTTCCCAATATACTCTACATCCCTCCTCATCACATGTCCAAACCAATGTAATCTCGCCTCTCTGGCTTTGTCTCCAAACCATCCAACTTGGGCTGACCCTCTAATATACTTATTCCTAATCCTGTCAATCCTTGTCATACCTAGTGCAAATCTGAAATAATGAAACATAAAATCTGAAATCTGAAATAATGAAATGGGAGTATACAAGAATAAGTGTGATTAGTGTATTAAAGTTGATATTCTTGAGGCAGGAACTACCTGATGTTGCAACCTGACAGTGGTCCACAGCATGTAAGTCAGGAATTCAGACAATTTATTCAAGAAAGAGAATTCAGGAATATAAAGTCCAGTCCAAATTATTCACAATCTAATGGACAAGTGAAGAGAACTTCACAAACAATGGAGAATCTCATGAAGAACAGATTTAGCAAACGCAAAGAGGTTGTCTTTATTTTAGTAATGTTGAAATACTTCACTTTAGGGACTCAGTCACTTCTTCACCTTATAGCTATTTCCCATTTGGGGCACCACAGTGTAACAATGGTCTGTAGAACAACTGGCAGTGGAGTTTTATAATGTCGAGTTGCCAGCCCCATGCCCAACCTTCCACAGAAGGCACACACGCACACACTCACACCTAGGGCCAATTTAGAGTGTCCAATCTACCTGCAGCATGTCTTTGGGATATGGTAGAAAACTGTAGCATCTGGAGGAAACCCAAGTGACCACAGAGAGGACATGCAGACTCTGCACTGAAGGCCCCCAGCTGAGAATCAAATTGGAGAACCTCTTGCTATGAGGTGGCAATGCTAACCTCTGCACCACTGCTGCTGCTCTCAGGGACTCAGTCACTGAGTATCTTCAATGCTAGTAGACCAAAGGTTGAAAAGTGGCTTGCTGACTTCAACTGTGCTATTGATGCCTGTAAATCAGCATAAGGTGAAGGATATGCTAAAAAGAAATAAGAAGAAACATAAATAGTACTTTGACAACAACTTTAGAAAACTATTAGGTATTCAGACTAAAGACAAAGAATTCAGAGGCCATAGTAAATCTGCAACCTCAAAATGAAATAATTTATCAAACAGTTAAATCACAAGTCCTTTGTACTTTATGGAAAGATGAAAAGCTGTAAAGAATATACAATATACATACATCCAAGACAAATGCAGCAGAGCAGAAGTTCTTAACAGATGAGCAGCTAGAAGTGTCAAAGGCAGTCCTTTTGTAAAAGAGCAGACAATGTGAAAAATGTGGTAGTTAAGAGTTGCAAAGAAAGAGATAAGAAATTAAGATATAGTGCAGCAGGAACTGTCCTAAAAGGAAAATTAGAAGACTAATGTAAACTGTATTATTTCTCCATACATGGTAGCTGTGAAGCCATAAGACAGTAGGTCACACAGACAGGTGGTGGAGACTGGTACATGCACAATATTTTGAACATGCAAAAAAATCATGGCTTGGGAACAGTGGACAAGCTGAACTTGTAAAGAGCAATGTCAGGTTACTTAGAACTTAGAGAGGGGTAGGTAACCAATTGCCATGATAACCAGCAGGATACAAACACAGTGAGAATCACTACAGAGAAGAGCAGAGCACAGGTGAGGCTACTGGGCACACATATAGGCATGAGGGTTATGGATACCTAGATTTTTCTGCATGCTTTATTGGCCACACACATCAATGGTGTGGATATGGTGTTTTGTTGCATACTGAATTGTGTTAACACTTATAGTTTATAGAAATGGCCCCAAGCATGAAGGAAGTCAAAGTCTCTTGGATAGACCTCTTTATTTTAGAGTATATTCCTTAAGTTACACTCTCTAGTCACGTGTGCTTTTCTATTTCAAGTCATAGGTATTTCCACAGCAGCAACTCTATCTTGGCATTTGTCAAATTCAGCTCCTGCTATATGACAGTCAGTATATCTGCCAAATATTCATTGGTGTGATCTAGTTCTACCATGAGGCAGCAGTGCCAAGTCATCATTTGGTTAGCTGTTCAGGGCATGTGCACCACAGATAGGTTACTAACATTCCAGAAAACCTAGGAGTTATGCCATTGATAGACATTTCACCTTGGTTGTTCAAGACAATACTGTTTGGGGTGGCCATATACATAATGATAGTCTACAAAGTTCAGTAGTTCATGCACATTGTTGGGCATCAAAACAGGATTGTTGTTGAATGCAGGTACCATACTCTCCACATCAGACATATTGCCATTTGCATCTGGGTAGAGAATATGGCACCAGTACCATACTGTGGGCCCAAAGCAATGCCTTTGCAGCTGGTGCCGTATTATTACTCCATAATAAAAAAGATGTCCTTTCACTGTCACCTTTGAGACAGCCTTTCTCTAATCACATTTGGTTGTCTTTTTGAAATCTAAAAGTTTAAACTGGAGTTCCATGGTGAGCCTACACTACTGCGCAATATCGTTCAGTATTGTCCACATGATGAAATACACTGCCTGAATGCACTGGGCTTCAGGCAGCATACTAATTGTACCAGCCTGCAAAATGACATCATTCCAATTGTACTATCATGTACTGTGTACAGTTGCAAACAAATATCCATATAGGTGGGGAAGGCTCTCTCAGTGACCAGAATCATTGAGCTGTGCAAATAAACCATGTTCTTTTACTAGTAAGCAAAATGATTGTAGGCAGTTTTGCCCTTATTTGTGTGCCATGAAAGTATGAACAAGTATAGTGCAGTGGATAGTTCTAGACTATGATGTCATTATAGCTGGTAGCTGTGGCTCATATTCCTCCTAATATTGTCTACATTTGCCTTGTCTTAATTACCCACTAACAATCTATTTTGAACTGGCATGTCACCACTCAGAGATAAATCTCACATTATTCTTCTGGTTTTACAATGCAAACACATGGTAACAATCAGAATAGCAAAAATAATGCACAACATCTGCAATGTATACTGTATTATGTAAACACTGATCCAACTGAGGGATATTTCCTTGTGAAGAAATTAACATGCCATGATGTAATATTTAAATTCTGGTACTGAGCAATGACCTGCTATTTGTCCCTCATTGTGTTCAAGTGCACTATGGTCTGATGACCGTGCTGATGATAGATGTTCTTAAAACGTTTAAGAATACTCATCTATTGTAATGGCATATAAAGCTGTATGTCAGTTGCAATAAGTGGTACTGGCAAAGTGTCAGAAGTATAAGTAACATTAAATCTGTGTGTGTGTGTGTGTGTGTGTGTGTGTGTGTGTGTGTGTGTGTGTGTGTGTGTGTGTGTGTGTGTGTGTATCTCTCTCTCTTTCTCATCTCAGGTAATATTGGAATAGAAAGTACAGTTGTGTAAATAAAACTTAATATAACAGTAGATTTTCCAATAGATCAGTGTTGCACTAGCCTAAGCTATATGGGTACTACCCCCGTGACCATCCAGCTTCAAATGCTAAGGACATCATCCATGCTCTCCAACTGTCAGAAGCTCATGCAGAGCTCCATAAAAGGGCATTTGGAGTGCAAAAAGCTTTGAACATTTTTTTGCCCTGGATAGAGTCTCTAAAGAACAGTAGTAGTAAACAAACCAAACAGTAACTTTGCTCTATGCTATATCTTGCTATGAAATATTCAACAGGATGTATTTTGTTTCCATTAAGAAATTGATGCCAAAATATTAGGTTACTATTCTTGAGAGTTGTCATTGTGTTCGAATTAAAATATACTTAGAATCCATTAGTGAAAGTAATGGGGAATAATAGGATTAGTAATTCCTTAACTAAGTAATTTGAATTCATAAACCTTTTAAAGATTGAAAGGACTTGGTTAATAAAAGGGATAAAAGTAAACTTGTGTCTTTCATTCAGAACAAAATCTTTTAGAGCTCAGTAAAATATATTGATACCCAGTTACATATAAGAATCTGATAAGTTTGCTGTTGTCTATTAATATTTTCTCATGTAAAGATTTTCAACAAGAGACATATGAAGAATCTAACCACAATAATATTATTTTAATAATTACAGCATTAGTATATAGTTCACTGTTTGGAAATCCAATGCCAACTTCCTCCCAGCTTTTGACATGCTAATCTAAAGAGATCCTTGTTTTTTTAGGGTCCAATAAGAATTTAAGTAAGGTAGAATTTATTTTTCTTATAATTTTTTAGGAGGGGATTAATAACTGATTATAGTATAAGATTTTTGGTAAAACTGTCATTTTAATCAGTGTGAGTCCATCTTTCATTGCAAAGAATATATTATTCTAAGTGTCTGTTAACTTTATAATTTAATTCGTTAAATTTTTAACAGTGATACCTAAATATTTAATTTGATAATTTTCCCAGTTACATTTTTTTTGTGATTTTAGAAAATTGGTTATTTTTTGTTTCTAAGCAATGTTTTAGTTTTGTTATGATTAAATTTCAAACCTGAAACCTTTTCAAAGTAATCCAAGGCTTTGAGTACATGATCCAACGAGTGTTCTATGTCACCACATGTCACCAGTATGTCAACAGCAAAAAGCTGGGTTTTTGAGGAAAAGTCTTCATTTATTTTGAAGCCTTTGCATATAGTTAGTTAGTAGCTCTATAGTTAGAGCAAATAATAAAGAGGAAGGGGCATGTTTTTTTTCATACCTTTTACTATAATAAAGGGTCTAGATAGAAAGGAACCTATCCTGATGAAAGATACTGAATTCCTATAAAGTGTTTTAATTAGTGTTGTGAAACTAGAAGAAAAGTTATATTCATTGAATCTAAATCCTTATCACTATCTAGACTTTTATTATTGATAATTCTTTTTTATTTTTATTTGCTATATCATTTGATGAAAAAACTCTTATAATATTGTAAACAAACAAGTGGAAGCACTCAAAATCCACAAATAACCACAAAAGAAATGCTGTGATTACTGAGACTGCAGGTATGAACTGGATAAAAACTTCGCTTTATTCCACACGTAAATAAACAGCACATGAACGCCTTCAATACAAACTATGCGTTTTCGTCCACACAAGTCAGACTTCATCAGATAAATTGATTAATTGTCTTAATTATATTTATACAACTGTTTAACATAGCAAACCAATGAATTCTCTTAATTTCATTTTGAATACACAAATCATTTTCTAAATGGGCTCATGAATATTAATCACTCCAAATATATTCTATTCTTATTTCAACAAAATTCAACTAAGTAAAATAATTTAAAATTATTATTTAAAACCTTATTATTAATTAAATATTACCTAAATAATTTAAAAACATCCATCCTAAACATTAATAAAATATGAAATATGAGAACCAATCTTTTAAAACATAAAGTGCTTACAAATGCAATGTTAAAATGATTTCTTTCTTCACTAATACAAAATGTGGGGAAACAGCTCCCTCTATTGTCTTAAAAAATATTACACCAATATTTTTTCTCTACATTTTTGTAGCCCTTATCTTTAATAGTGGCAGTATGGAAAGATAGTCATTTAGCCCTGGAAATTACCCGCTTCTAGGGTTACTTGCCACCATAATTCTTTACTTTCAATTCTTTTCTCCCATGGGCCACCTCTAATATCATTCTTTATCTGCTCTAAAACTAGAAAGAAGAATCTATAACCTACACATACCTTAGAATGTTTAAATAATGCATTTGTTTCTTTACCTTTAGATATATCATAGATATGTTCATATATTCTTCTTTTTAGTGTTCTCTCCGTTTTCCCCACATAAAAAGCTTTACATTGTCCACATAAGGCAAGGTATACTAACCCCTTCGTGTCACAGTTATAATATCCTTTGCTTCTTATCCACCTCTTCCTACTTTCCAAAAATATATCCCCCTTATTCATAATAAATTCACACTGATTACATTTTCCACATTGGAAGGTACCTAATTTCCTTACACCATTCCTACAGGAATTGGGATTATCCATATTCTTATTTTCTAATATATTCCTTATACTTCTTGAATTCTTATATACTACCTTTGGTATTGTTTTAGGTACATTTTCCAAGTCAGTGAGTGAGGTAAATTTTTCCCACTCTTTTTGAAAAATCCCTCTTATATTATTATTAGTTACATTAAATTCCAAAACTAAAGCTTGTTGAAATTCCCCTTTATTTTCCATCTCCTTATACTCATTATGGTTATATATTGTATCAAGAGTATTAACAGCCCCTTTTATAAGTCTGAATTTATTATCTCTTCCCTTTTCAACCTCAGTTCTAATAACTTTAACAAATTCCCTAGGGTATCCCCTATCTATGAACATATTTTCTAGAAAATTACATTCTTCGATAAAGTCACTATCTAAACTAGTCATTCTGCTACCTCGAACATATTGTCCCTTCACTATATTCTTTTTACAATGTGCTGGATGTGCACTATTATAGTGAAGGAAAGAATTGCAGAAAGTTTGTTTTCTATGTATTCTAGTCTCCAATTTATTATTATCAGACTTGTAAATTTCTAAATCCAAATATTGTAAGGTCTTATAAGAGGTATTATAAGTAAATTTTAAAAAATTAGTACTATTATTTATGTATTCTATAAATTCTTCAAATTCTTTGTTACTTCCTGTCCAAAATATGACTATATCGTCTAAAAATCTGCGATATAGTTTCCAACAGGAGCTAAACTTTGAATGTAAAATAAATCTTTCTTCCCACTTTGACAATATTATGTTTGCAAATGTAGGAGCACAGGCAGCTCCCATGGCCACCCCCTGAATTTGTTGAAAAAATTCACCATTAAATACTAAAAAATTGTTCTGCAGGACCAAATCCATGAGGCCTGTGCTCGCTACCTTTTCCCTATGAGATAGATCTTTATCTTGAAAAACTACCTCTTCAAACATTTTCATACCTACCACATATGGTATACAAGAAAAAAGATCAATAATATCGATGGTGACAAATAATAAATTATCAGAATATAGTTCTGGTGAGATTACTCTTAATAAATCCCAGGAATCCTTTAAAATAATTTTATTGTTAACCCAGATATGTTTAACCTTAGTATCCACAAATTTAGCCAAGGGCAATGTTTTAGAGCCATCCGCAGATAATATAGGCCTAAGTGGGGGGTCTTCAGAATTTTTATGAATTTTTGGAATTCCAAAAATAATAGGAATTTTAGGTTTTTCTACATTCAAATAGGCATACATTTTTTTATCAATAACACCTTCGTATAACATATCTTGCAATGCTATTTCAATTTTATTGTATGCCAAATACACTTCATTTTTGGAAACGCAATTGTATTTATTTTCATCCCTTAGTATTTGATTCATTTTTCCTTCATAATGTATTGTGTCCATAATCACAATCCCCCCACCTTTATCTGGTTTCATAACACGTATTCTGGGATTGATAGTCAATTCATCCAGAACTATTTTCTCATCTTCACTAAGATTAGACTTATATTTAACTCTCTTATCAATATGTCTCACTTCTTTTTCTAACATGAGTTCAAAATTTTTTAATTGGGGATGTAACGGGGGGTTATATATAGATCTACGTACTAATTCCTTATGATGATAATTTGGGTTGTTCATTGTATTTTTAGAAAATATCATTTCTAAATTAATTTTTCTTAAAAACATTTTTATGTCCAAGATAGTCCTAGTTAGGTCACCCTTAACATAAGGAATGTATTTAAGTCCCTTACTTAGGAGACTAAAATGTTCTTTAGTCAAAGAAATGTTACTAAAATTGTATATCGAAAACCCATCATAGGTATTTCTAAATCCCTCTACCAATATATCTAGTTGAGGGGTGGATTGTCTAGGGACAGGGGTATATATATCTAATATCTCCCCCTCCCTCTTCTCCCCCCCTCACTTGAAAATTTCCCCTCCCATTGACTTCCTTATAGGTAGCATTCTCTTCCCTGACTAATGGTGGGAACTCTAGGTCATACTCAGTATCATTCCATGTATCAAATCTTGTTGTACCATAATTATTATTATTCACCCTTTTGTTCAGTCCATAATCAACCCTATTAGTAAAAGGTGGTTTGGGATAACTCCTGTTGCTTTCATATTCTTGTATATCTCTCTTTAATTTATTTACCTTCCTGTCAATCAAACCATTGCATTTTGTATCTATGTCATTTCTTATTTTATAATATTTTTCTTTTTCTTCCTTTATACTAAAGATTAAATCATCCTTAATATATTTATCCAATTCATCAATTTCTATCTGTAACAATTCCTGATTTCTATTGTTCTCTTTAATAATCAATTTCAATACATCTAGTCCACAATTGTTAAAAACTTCCAATAATTGTTTATGGAAGTCCGAGCCCACTTGCACATTGTTAGGATATTTGTATACTCTGAGTCCCTTAGGGACAATATTCTTATTAATACACTCCAAAAGATATGCATTCTCTATACATAAACTTCTATATTTCAACATCAATTTAGACATTTTATCTATTTTTATAGAAAAAGAATCAGTATTTGGAGGTCCCTGAGGGGCTCCATTGTCCATATTAAAACAGTAATTTACTTTAAGCCATTCAGTAGTTTCTTTGTATTGTTTATCAAGCACAGTACCTGATTTAACCAAGTTCAAGTTCAGTCGTTGAGAAAGAGAAACAACGTGGGCACCATCCATCAAATCAGCACCCAACATTTCCCCAGCATTATCGTTTAAAATCCTTGGTGTGTCTTCTGGATTAAAAGTTCCACCATTCGGTTCATTTGGGTCGCCGGCTTCAACATGACTGCCAATAAGCTCCCTTTTTCTTTTATGCTTATGCATAACGCACCTTTCGGTTCCACTTCCATTACCTTCCAAAACATTTGAATTAGACCCCACCAAGGTATGACACAACGGCGTGAGCAAGTCTATGAGTTCAGTTAACTGGCCAATGAGTTTACGCGATAAGCCCAGTTCGTCCTGCCCCTTGTCATTCATCGGGGAAACTCTCTCAGTAATCTCTCCACCAAAAAAGAAACTGGTAAACAAACAAGTGGAAGCACTCAAAATCCACAAATAACCACAAAAGAAATGCTGTGATTACTGAGACTGCAGGCATGAACTGGATAAAAACTTCGCTTTATTCCACACGTAAATAAACAGCACATGAACGCCTTCAATACAAACTATGCGTTTTCGTCCACACAAGTCAGACTTCATCAGATAAATTGATTAATTGTCTTAATTATATTTATACAACTGTTTAACATAGCAAACCAATGAATTCTCTTAATTTCATTTTGAATACACAAATCATTTTCTAAATGGGCTCATGAATATTAATCACTCCAAATATATTCTATTCTTATTTCAACAAAATTCAACTAAGTAAAATAATTTAAAATTATTATTTAAAACCTTATTATTAATTAAATATTACCTAAATAATTTAAAAACATCCATCCTAAACATTAATAAAATATGAAATATGAGAACCAATCTTTTAAAACATAAAGTGCTTACAAATGCAATGTTAAAATGATTTCTTTCTTCACTAATACAAAATGTGGGGAAACAGCTCCCTCTATTGTCTTAAAAAAATATTACACTAATATTTTTTCTCTACATTTTTGTAGCCCTTATCTTTAATAGTGGCAGTATGGAAAGATTGTTGTAGAAGTAGGGAGCTGTTTCCCCACATTTTGTATTAGTGAAGAAAGAAATCATTTTAACATTGCATTTGTAAGCACTTTATGTTTTAAAAGATTGGTTCTCATATTTCATATTTTATTAATGTTTAGGATGGATGTTTTTAAATTATTTAGGTAATATTTAATTAATAATAAGGTTTTAAATAATAATTTTAAATTATTTTACTTAGTTGAATTTTGTTGAAATAAGAATAGAATATATTTGGAGTGATTAATATTCATGAGCCCATTTAGAAAATGATTTGTGTATTCAAAATGAAATTAAGAGAATTCATTGGTTTGCTATGTTAAACAGTTGTATAAATATAATTAAGACAATTAATCAATTTATTTGATGAAGTCTGACTTGTGTGGACGAAAACGCATAGTTTGTATTGAAGGCGTTCATGTGCTGTTTATTTACGTGTGGAATAAAGCGAAGTTTTTATCCAGTTCATGCCTGCAGTCTCAGTAATCACAGCATTTCTTATAATATTGTCTTGTACTCTTCTGTTTATTATAAAGCCAGCTTGATCTTCATTTATTAATCCTGAAATTATATGATTTAGCCTTTTTGCTAATATAGACATGAAAATGTTGTAGTCTACATTCAAAAGTGAGATAGAGTGATAAGAAGCACATGATTCAGAGTCTTTATCTGATTTTAAAACTAATATAATTATAGAGTATCTCCAAGACAGAGGAATATTAGCAGAGCTTCTGACTTGTTCAAAAACATTCAATAAGGTTTTTAAAATATTGTCAGGTAGCAGTTTATACAATTCTGGGATGCTACCATTGAATCCTAGAGCATTGTTGGTTTTGAGAATTTTAATTTAGTCTTTCAATTATTTAAAAAGACTTATCAATTTTACTTTTTTGTTCATTAGTTAATTTATGATGTATATTTTCCTTCAAAAAACTATCAATTAGTTCATTATTATCTAAGTTTGTCACTGCTTTATTAATTTTTTCATAGTATTTGCTAAAACATTGTAATATGTCATTTAGAGTTGTTATTCTGATGTTTTCCCCTCTTTATATACAATCTCTTTAATGTGATTTATTTTCTTCATATTTTTGATCTAATGGCTATTCTATGTAGATTATGTAGATTCATTGGGTTTACTGAATAAGACTGTAGTTTATTTTTTTTCCATATTGATTGAGAAGAGATCTTGTGTTGAAGTATTTCCTGATATTCCTGATTCAGCTTTTTTAACTCTACATTTGCTGCTTTCTCATTGGGCTTTAAGTTTAAATTTAATATATCTATATTAGATTGCAGAACAATCAAGTCATTGTCCCATTCTTTCCTTTTACATATATACCAGTGTTTAACTTTACCAAATAATTATGCTTTTAGCATGTCCCATAATACAGCATCTGTCAATTCCCCATTGTTATTAAATTCCATGAATTGATTAATTTCTCTAAAAAAATCATTAAAACCTTTTATTTTAATTATGTATGCAGGTAAACTTTGACAATGAATTAAGATATTTGAGGTAAAGGTTAGAGTGACTGTAATGGCATTATGGTCAGACAAAGGAAGTGAGACTACTAATACATCTTCTGTTTTTGAATAACATGCATTTGATACAAAAATTTATCAATATTGGTTTGTGTTCCATATCTGAAGGAATAGTGTGTGTACTTTAAAGAGCTTTGTAGTTTTAAATCTAACATATTCCTTATATTCATTAAACCTGTATAGTGATTTAAATGTTTTGCTGTAGAAGATAATCTGACTCTTTTCTCACTAGTGGGGTCTTTACTTGATAAAATATAATTAAAGTCTCAGACTATCACCACATTTCCTTTTGAATGTAATGTCATAATATCTAGATACTTCTTGGATGTTTTAGATCCTATTTCAGGGATCCAATAAGTATTTTTTGAGTGTTAATACTTTTTATCTATTTCTATTCCTATCAATCCCAGCATACCATTCTTATCAGAATAAATGTCAACGATTTTAGGTAAACCTAGTGTTTTCTTCCAAAGGATTAGAATACCTCTTCTTTTCAAACTAAAATGAGAACTTACTAGAATTAAATAGTCCTTTATTTGCAACCTGCCTAACTCTTCAGTCAAAAGATATGTTTCTTGCAAGAAGGCAATATCTATATGTTATGTTAAATACTTATTTAAACAGTTTCTATTTAAAGGGTTATTCAACCCATTAACATTTAGTGAAAGACATTTATATCTTGGCATCTTTGAGAACAAATGGTTTAAAAATTAATGAAGAATGGTTTTGTACAATGAATACAGATCTAACACATGTACAACTTGTTATGGACAAACATTCTAAAACTAGTATTAAAAATCTAAGTTAAAAACTTTTTTATCCTCTAATAGGGATAAAAATATCCTGGTTTCATGAAAATCTCATACAAACTATATGTTAACAACCCCATAGCTCTACCTAATCATAAATCTTTGCTACTGCTTATGTAGATATAATAAAACAACATGAATAAAATAGAATACACTCTAACTATACAAGCTGTACATCTAACAGACATAACTGAGAACTAAACAATTAACTTAATCTTATAAAATCACATTTGAGATGGGAAGCCACTTTACTTATAACAGTTATCTTATTTTTTGTAAGTGTGTTCGTATTACTTACTTACTAATGTGTTATTCATTACTTTCTTAAAACATGATTCCCCTAATTCTAGGACTTTTAAATATCTTATCTACAAAATAACTAATAACTATATACATGGTATACTACAACTGTTATTTAGGGTATGTGGGATAACCTTTTACTTAAGCAATCCTGTGTATTGTGTATAAAAGCTTGCTGTTCATGTCAGTGTTATCAAGCATACCAATATAAGGTATCTGAAATAAGTATTATCTTTATTGCTGACAATGTTAGCTTAGTTTACCAGAATTAAACTCTTGGTGAGATAAACTTAATTTAGTTACCTGTGCTTACATTTCATCAATTATAGGCAACCGTATCACATATAAATGTTGTCAATAGGCTAAAATGTTATTTATTTTTATACAAGCTATACTACCACGGAATTTCAGGTTTATGTGTGCACTCTCCCTTCAGCTCCACACTGTCATAGAGAACTGTAGATTTCTCTCCACAGAGCTATGTGGCCATATACATGTATGTATCTGAACCTCACCTTCTCCATATAGTTACAATCAAATGTGAGTATGGAAACATAAACATGCACACCCATGTCTAGTAGTCATCATGGCATAATATAAGATAGGCTTCTGAGGTGTCTATTATAAAGCTGGAATGTTGTTTACTTTTTATGTTATTTTCATTAAATGTACTAACAGCTTACAATTTAACATCTTATAAAAAAGAAGCCATGCAGCAGTTTATTTTTTACAGCTATTTTAAAACTCACTAAAGTTGCTGTTTAAAATGAGGGTGGGGAAGCTGTATGTATTGAAAAATAAATAAAACTTTCTGTAACTTAAAAATTTATGCTGACCTTATTAATGAAAATTTCACATAATCCCTTTAGAGTAGCATTATATGGTTTATAAAGGTTGCTTTTGAGTAACCCACCTTCAGAGATCTTTTCTCTTGTGTATCATGTTTCTTCTTCCAGTCTTGCAGTCATAGCTCTCAACTACTTATATCAAAAAATCTGCACAAAGCCATAAATAATGGGGGAACAAAGGCCCAAAAATAGGGACACTTTTTAAATACTGCTCTTACAAGCTTCGAAAGTTGATAGAATAACAGATTTTGCATTATGTTTTTATTCCAGATTTCTTTAGATTTTACAGCAAGAGAATACATGCTTTCCTTTTCAAGACAAGTAAAGATGAAAAGTCATTGTTAAATCTGATAAAGTTATCACCTATTTTGATGGGTGATGCAGACCAGGCAGTTTTTGAAATTACATCTTTGTCCTGACTGGAAATGAATTTCACTATTATGGATCTTGGATTTGAAGTTTTCTTGTTTGAATTTGTTGTTTATATGGGTCTGTGTGCCCTCTCTATACCATATGATAGGGCTTCAGGGAGGATTTAAGTTTTTGGAATAAAAGTAGTTAAAAAGTTTACCATATTTTCTCCCTCTTACTTCTCAGATACTCCATATGTCCTGATATTGTTCCTTCTTGTCCTATTTTCAAGATCATCTATCTTCTCCAGAAACTTGTTTTGTTTTAAAATAAATTCAGTGTTACTTTCTCCTTCAGTTAGTCTAACATCTAAATCAGTGAGTGAGTCTTCCATGGCAGATATCTGAAATTTTTGCTGTTTAGCTACTTCATTTATTAATTCTATCTTCTTTTTATAGTCTTCTTTATTGTGTCTACATTAGAGCTTAGTTTAACCAATTTTAATGATAAGTCCTGAATAATGTTGATAGATTTTAGCTCCTTCTTCACAGTGAATTTTTGAAGTGTTGCTTAGAGTGACTCATTTTCATTTGATATTTTAAGCTGAAGTTTTGACAGGAAAATTTTAAAAAGAGTGGATTTTTTCAGCAGGCAGTCCCAAATACTTTCCAATTCTTTATTTCACTGTTTAGGAAGTTTTTTTAGTGAAATTAAAAATTAAATCCTGTCAAAAATGAATAGGAGAATTAGAGCAAAATGTTTGTGCTTGCCATCTTGGCCATGCACCCTCTCTTAGCTGTTTTCTTGTTATTAGCTATCATGCTCTGTAAAATAAAGTGTTTGTTACAGAGACCAAGAAGGGGAAGGAGAGTAGAAACAAGAATAAGACATAAGCAGGGTAAGGGGGGTTACTTAGTCTACCTAATGGTGATGGAATGATTTTGCAAATGCCTTCTTGCAGCACAATTCAAATGATGTATTCATGAAATGTAACTTGGGATAAATACAGACTTTGGAGTTAAACATATGATAGAAATATAAAATGACATGAAGGAATAATTTGACATACAGCTGTAATTGAACCCTTGACACTAAGCAAAAATATCAGTCTTCAAACAGGTGAATAATCTCAACGCACCAAATTGGAACTTATAGTTCATTATAGCCAGCAGCCGAAGAACTGTTAAGAGTAACTGTTTCAAATTAGTGCCATTACTCTGTATTCCTATAGTGCAATGGATTGAAGCACATTTGCATGAAGGTAATTAGACTAGTGTGGGGGATGGCAAAAACTCACCAGCATACATCTCAATCCCTAGATGAGAGAATTAGGGACAAAGGACCTTAAAATCAAGGACAATCAGAGATACCTAATTAGCATAAGATATGCATATTCAAATACACAGATAATGCACACCCACACATGTTCAATTATACAAAGATAGGACATCATTTTAGAGCAGTTTTTTTATTAAAAAGAAAGTTGTATATAAACACATCCACAGATATGATCTTAATAGTAAGGGAGTATTCATATTTTCAAGCAACTGTAGAAAAAATAAGTAATACATTCTCATCCCTCAATCCCCATGAATTCTAGTTTTATAAACATAGGTGCTTAAACATTTGCAAAATACAAATATGTAGCTGATATGGAATGCTACAATATGCCAGTTTATATTAAGACTATTGACTTTACAAACTATTAATTACAAGTCTACCAATGTCATTTTCTAATGGCTAAGTCAAACTAAAACAGTTATTCAACTTCATCATCTTAGCAGGCTGAGGAATGTGAAAGAAAATGTTCAAAAGATGGTGTCATAACCTGAAGTACGAAATTTCATAATCTTTGTTCATTAAACATAAATCAAATGAAGATATTTTAAATAACACTGTAAGAGGTGCAAACATACTGCTGATGTTTAAAACAACTTTCATCATCTTTGTTTATTAATCAAAACAGAAAAGAGAGATATTAAATTAAAGTATTCCAAGTAACAAGAAATGCAAACGTACTGCTTATGTCTAGAAAGTCAAGAAGATGGACTATGTGGGGAGAATTCAGTTACCACCTCTTGAACAACTTCTCTCATAGACAAGATAAGTCAGGAATCCAAAAGGATTCCGTTTAAGACCTTAGGAGAAGGAAGCTGTGGCTAAAGGTTGTCAGGGTTTAGCAGTTTAGGATTTGCTAATCAAGTTAAAAAAGCCTTTTATAGAATGTGTATGGATTTGTCTGACATAGACAGGTCAGAAAAGCAACAGTTTCGGCAATCATTAAAGCAGAGGCATGTGTAAATAGTCCCATGTGGATATGTCTACATGAGGGAGATTTAAACAGTAAATAAGTACATCACAGCATACTCCTCTAGTATTACTGCTTTTGGTTCAACATTTTCCTCATGATCCTCACAATTTATCCTAAAAATGGTAATTTTAAAAGAAAAACTGCTAATTAAACAAAATGACAGTCATTAATGTTTTAGATGTCTTTTACATCAGAAAAATGGATGTAAAAATCACATGTTCTTATTCTGTCACTATTGGAAGTCAATAGTGGTAATATTTTAAATGTTATCCATGATTTGTGACATTGCCCATCCTTATTTTAGGATTTCTAAATAAAGTTAAGAGATTCAATGTGACTTGTACATCGACTGCAACATAACTGGGAAATTCAAATTGCTGAGCTAATTTTTCAATTGGAAATTCAAATAAGTAATGGGCAGACTGAATACTTTGTATACAAAAATGGTAATTTGTAAGTATTTTTATTAAGTAAGCAGTATGGCTAGCTACTGGGATAGGCCGCAATGGTGCAGCGGTTAGCATTGTTGCCTCACAGCAAGAGGTTTTCTGGTTCGATTCTTGGCTGGACCGCCTTCCGTGTGGAGTCTGCATGTCCTCCCTGTGGTCGAGTGATGTTTAAAGACATGCGGGTAGGTGCGTGCATGAATGAGTGTGCCTTCTTTGAAGGTTGGTTGTCAAGCTGGCACCTCGGCATCGTAAAAATCCACTGCCAATCATTAGCAGACCAGAGTTCTGCTGTGGTGACCCATAACCAGGAAAAGCCAAAAGACATTAGTTATGGCTAGCTACTGGGATGGAGCCCAAGTTGCTTCCCTGTTAAAAACTGCATGTGAGGGAAGTTTAAAATAAAATCCAATTCAGTCCACTCCACAGAGTCCTCAAACCTCTCTACCCCTCTTTAAGAGGAATCTGGATGACTGGATGAGGAGCAGAAAATACACCCCTGGGATCCCACCTGTGTACCAGCTGGACAGGGGAAACAGGTGCTGAATTTGTGGGAACATGGGCAAAATTCTTGGCTAGGTTTATAAGGGCCTCCAGGACAATAGCCTAGCATCCTATGAACCTATGCACTGCAGAACACAAACCTCAGACCTCCTGTGAATAATTCCTCAAGAGCTTCTTGTCTAAGCTGCAAAACATGCTTCCTTCAGTGAACATCAGTGGCAATTTTAGTTCCAAAAGATGCCTTTCATTCTCTTCTTCATGGCCAGCACTGTGTACATGGCTCCACTCACCTCCCTTCTCAAATTTTGGCACAGCAGCAGTTTTCCTTGATCTTTGTTCATCTTGCTGTCTTGTTGAGTATATAGTCCTTTCCTGCTATAGTGTCTAAAGATGAAGTAACAATGGTCCATACTACCCTACTTAATGTGTGGCTAACAGACCTAACTGAAGACAGAAACATCTCAGATTTGCTTCTGTTCTGCATGTTAAGCAGAGAATGAAAGGAAGATTGGTCAGCACAGCATGTAGTAAAGTGACACTCTGATCGACTGAGACATCTACAGTCAGAATAGAGGTTGTTTTACTGTAAATCTCAGGTGTACATGTACCCAAATCTGGCAATTAGGATTTAAGTTGATTTATGATTAAAAATGTGTGCTGCCAGGCAATTCAGAATGATTGAGAGCTGTGCATGAAAGTTTTTGCCATAGAACATGAAACACTATTCACTGTCAGCATTAGTATGCTATACCAATCTCTTCACAAATGCTGGGCCATTTCTCTCCATGAATGTTATGCGTGATTCTATTTTTTGACCAGATTAAATGTGTGAAAAAGGGGTTGATAGGACAATGATAAAAATGGGGGCAAGTAGAGGGTAAGACTCAAGGGAAAGAATATGGAAATTTGCAGGATGGTGGTGGGAGAGCACCATAGCTATCCACTTTTTTGCAACATAAATGTGGAATTGTACACAGAATTGTATGACCTTGGACAATCACCATAAAAGGGGTGGGCTACAATAACTGAATAATGTTGTATAGCCAATTGGACCAAATCACTTCATTTACACCTTGTGCCACAAAGATAGCTAGCTAACAGTACTGTCCAGAGTGTTGATGAAAGAGCACTGGTGCATTCCAATTAAATTTATTTTTTTCATTTAGGAAGTAGATTCTTGTTTATTACTAGGAACTTCTGCCAGTCAATAGTGTGCAATGCCAAATGGCATGCAATGAGTGAATTAAAAAATAAAATAAAAAAGGAAACATTATGAAACAAGTAGTTAATATGTACATTTGTAATGTTTAGTCAACTTTGTTGCCTTGCAAAATTAACATATGCCCCTTAAACAGTATTACACTCACATACAAACAGCACCCTCTGTGGATGTGAGCTATTAAACCATGACATTAACAACACAAACGTGAGATTATTATCACTATTTGCCACATACACAGACATATACTAGGAAGAAAAAAAGTTGACATATATTCAAGATGTGACATTGTATCAATTCACATTAAAGGTGCAACAGAACCAAGTTCACAAGGTTGTCCTTTGTAGTTTGCCAGTAGATGTGTGGATGAATGGGATATTGACAACAGTTAAGTTAATATGTCCTTATACAATATAAAACAAATATTTGCAACATTGCAGCTGTTTTCTTTTCTTCATTTTGTGAGCCTGATTGTCTTGTTTCAATAAGTAATGTACTTCCTTATAATTGCACACAATATTTTCTCAGAGTCAAAAAGTGGGGTCAAAAGCAATTCATAGAAATGCTAGGAATTTTGCTTTCCGAAGTCAGTCAATGTAATCCCAGACTTTCTTGTAAGTCTCCCTGACACACCCTCAGTAAGTGTACATCAAAGAGGATAGATTACAAAACACTGATAGTTTTTGCAGTCAGACTAATCATTCACACTTAGAAGCCCTTAGCGGGTATCACTTCTCAGTGATTGTTCTTGCTGTACAAGCAATCACGTAGGTCCTTACACCATATTTACCTGCCCTGCACTTAGTGCAGATTGTAAAGTTCATGAATGCTAATTAATTTACACCTCATTTAAATATTCACAGAGTTAAGAGGGCTGAATCTGCACTTTATGAAGGTAATCATGTAGATAAGGAACTTGTATCATAGTAGGGAAGACTGTCAAAACCTATTTGTAGTTTAACAACTGACTAGCTGCAAAGCTGTGTTCATAGGTAGGTACTAGGCTATTGGCCCAAGGGCCTATGTAAGCCTAGCCAGCAAGATTCCCTGGCTTACGCCACCCAAGAAAGTTATTTACTTGTGCCACTGTCAAGCAGAGACACAGAAGTGATCCCCGGGGTGTATTTCCTATTTCCCATCCACTCATCAAGATTTTTCTTGAAGAGTGATAATGAAGAACTTTGCTTGACATAGATGGGTAGCCTGTTCCAGAGTATGGAAGTCTCTGGGACAGGAAGCTATCCCTCCAGCATGTCTTGTTTATTGTGGTGACAAGGTTTAGGTCCCTAGAGCATGTAGCACGGAGGGATCTGGATTTCTTTAGGTGTAGCATGTCCAACAGTTCTGGGTTTGACATGGCTTTATATGTTAGGCAGAGATCACCTCAGAGTAGGCGATATGCTACAGAGTAAAGCTGGTGTTTTTTGAGGTGGTCATTGTAGGGCATTTGTTTGGGGCCAGTAATCCTCTTTGTGAGGTACTTCTGTGGCCTTTCCAGCTGCTGCAGATGTCTTGTGAGGTACATTCCAAAAGGGGCGTTGTACTCTATAATGGGTCTAATGAGTGTTGAGTAGAGGGGAACAATGACCTTTTTTTTCCTGGATGAGAACCCTTTTATGATGAGGTGTGCCATGTAGAAGGACTTCCTGACTACTGTGGTGATGTGGCTATCAAAGGAGAGACTACAGTCCACCTGGGTCCCAAGGTCTCTTATCACACATTCAGTGTTAAGTAGACTGCTGTCTATGTGGTAGTTCATGGGTACAGAGTTTTTACCAAAGGGGATGACACTGCACTTTTTGGCATTGCGTTTGAGGACATGGCTCTGACACCAGGCATCTGTCTCAGCGAGGCCCTTCTGTAGGATGTCCACATCATTTGGGGACTTGACTATGGCTCCTAGTTTACAGTCATCTGCGAACTTCATTAGCTAGAGTACTTGTGTGTTAGCATGTACTTCAGAGAAGTAGATACCAAACAGGAGAGGTCCCAGGATGGAACCCCGTGGTACTCCACTTGTCACTGCTTTGAGGTCAGATTTGGAGTCTGCAACTTTTACAGTGTGGGTTCTGTCAGTGAGCCAGTTGGCAACCCATCTTATGATGTAGGGATTTATACCTAGTTTAGTGAGTTTAGCTATAATTCCAGAACGGGGGATGGTGTTGCTGTTGTTTTACAAAATGCTTTGTTTTAACCTCACTCATGGATTGCATTTCACAATATACCCATTGGTTTGCTGTCTGCATTGTTTGTCCCTTGTTGTTGGCATGGGCATGTATATCTGTTATTTGTTTCCATTAAAAATGTTTGTAAACAATGTTGCCTGATATTATGGAAACGTTTTCCCTGTGAATCTTACCAGTTATTGCAGAAGAGTGTTGTATCACTTATTAGCTCAGGGGTTTTACATTTGTAGCCCCAAAAGTGTGTTAAGTCTGTGATATTTACTTGTCTGCCCTCCACACACCTGGATATCCAATTAAATTTGTACCCATTTTTACCTGAAAAGTGTAAATTATTTTTGTTAATGCTGCAATGTACAGAGTTACACAGCTGTTGTTACCCTTAAATACTTTTAACATCATTGTTCATTTCCTTTATTTATTTAGTTATTTATTTGGTGGGGGTACTGAGTATTGTACACAAATGCTTGGATATCACCATACCCAACAGAACCAAGACACTCTCCTCCAAAAAAAGGAAGCCAATCAGGTGGTCCCCTGCCATAAACAAATTCTACAGCATAAGGAGAAAACTGATGCAGAATAAGGTGAAGTCCCAAGACTGGAAAAACTACCCTTATCAGCCTCAACAAAAAGTTGAGATCCCTCATCAAATCCTCTAAAGCTAGCTATGAAAACAGAATTGCAGCAGACAGTAAAGACACCTACAAGGCCTTCTATAGTTATGTAAAGAATCTCCATGGCAATACCCAGATTTGCTCTGAGCTACTGCACAATGGTACCTGCTATACTGAGCCAACAGATATTGCCAATATACTGGTCAACAGATTCAGTGCCAACTTTACCCCTCCAAAGGAACAATCACAATACCAGTAGATTGCCAGGCAACCAGTATTACTGCTGAACAGGTTAAAACAGCACTGTCCAAAGCCAAGAAAACAGCTTCTATGGGACCTGATAATATCCCTGGCTGTGTTCTACATGAACTACAGAGTGAATTGGCACCTCACCCATGTGCCCTGTTCAATCACAGTCTCACCTCAGGCTTTTGTCCCTACCGAATGGTGCCCTGCTACAGTCATCCCTCTCCACAAAGGAATAGTAACTACAAACCCTGGGAACTATTGCCCCATTAGCCTGAGTCTGATATGCAAAGCTATGGAATGCATCATCATGGACCTAATAAACAAGGATATGGGGAATTTCCAAACTCTGGATCCCACACAGTTTGGTTTTCTGAAGGGTAGATCATGTCTGCTAAACTTGGTCGACTTCTTTGAGTCATTCACCAGAGCTGTGGATGAAGGCAAGGTGGTTCATTCAGCCTAAGAATCCAAAGAAAACTGAGACAAACCACCACAGCTGCGAAAATCTTCTATTTAATGTACAAAACACACAGAACGAGTAAGCGCTTTCACGATCACACTGACTGCTTCATCAGACTGAATGCATCAAACATAACTTCCTTATAAGCACATACTCAATTAATCGCAATTAATCAATTATGCAATTAGTAAAATTATCCTAAGTATATAAAAAGTTTTTAAAGTTGTATAAAAAATATAAATCAATTCTCCAATTCATTTATAACTAATAATATGTATATTTAACTTATATCACTCTTCTGCTAAATTTAATGTTTAAGTGTTCTAGCTTTCAAAAAAGGCTTAAGTGAAACTGTCTCATTGATCCCCAGTAATGTGTCAGCGTTTAGCTTAAGAATTAATTGAGTATGTGCTTATAAGGAAGTTGTTATGCTTGATGTATTCAGTCTGATGAAGCGGTCAGTGTGATTGTGAAAGTGCTTACTCGTTCTGTGTGTTTTGTACATTAAATAGAAGATCTTTGCAACTGTGGTGGTTTGGCTCAGTTTTCTTTGGATTCTTACTCTGTTTTAGCTGAGAACCATATCCTTTATCAGGTCTGGTTGTATTTCTATATATTTTTTTGCGGTTCATACAGCCTACCTTGATCTGGCCAAGGTCTTTGATACCATTCCCCACTCAGGAATCATAGAAAAACTCACTAAGATAGGCATTAACACCTATATCACTAGGTGGGTTGCAAACTGGCTCACAGGTAGAATCCACAGTGTGAAAGTAGCTGACTCCAAGTCAGACTGCTGACAAGTCACAAGTGGAGTCCCACAGGGTTTGGTCTTGGGACCTCTCCTGTTTGGTATCTACTTCTCTGAAGTCCAGGCCAACACAAAGGGACTCTGGCTGACAAGGTTCACATATAATTGCAAGTTTGGAGCTATTCTTAACTTCCCAACTGATGTTGACATCCTACAGAATGCCCTCAATGAGACCGACTGGTGTCAGAACCATGGCCTTAAGCTCAACACAAAAAAATGTGTCATTGTCCCCTTTGGGAAAAACCTGGTTCCCATGAATTACCACATTGATGGTAGTCCACTGAATGGAGAAGGTGTTATAAGAGATCTGGGAACACAGGTTGACAGCAACCTCTCTTTTGATCACCACATTGCCACTGTGGTCAGAAAGTCCTTCTATGTGGCACATCTCATTACTAAAGGTTTTGCATCCAGGAAGAAATAGGTCATTGTCTCCCTCTGCTCTTTCCTCATTAGGCCAATCATCGAGTCAATGCTCCATTTGGCATGTACCTCACTAGACACCTGCAACAACTGGAGAGGCTGAAAAAGTACCTCACAAAGAGGATCCTAGGCCTTAAATACTTGTCCTATATGGACAGATTCAAAAAACTCCAACTATTCTCTGTCTTATATTGCCTACTTAAAGGTGATCTCTGCTTGACTTACAAAGCCATGTCTGACCCAGCTCTGTTAGAAATGCTACATCTAAAGAAATCCCAATCCTTCTGCACCACATGCTCCAGAGACCTCAACCTCATTACCACAATCAACAGAACATGCTGGAGGGACAGGTTCATAACTCAGAGACTGCCCATGCTATGGAATAGACTTCCCATACATGTCAAGCAGAGCACCTCACTGACTCTCTTCAAGAGAAATCTTGATGAGTGGATGGGAAATAGAAAATTCACTCCAGGGATAACTCCAGTGGCTATACTCGACAGGCACTGGGAACTAAGGATGGGTGGCACAATGCCAGGGTAATCCTATGGCTAGGCTTGTAAAGGCCCCAGGGCCATTAGCCTAGTACACACCTATCAACCTACAGGCTACCTTACATTCAAAAAATATTTTCTGCATGACGGATGTATACATTCATACATATTTGTTTTGTTAACAAGAAGTTGTTGTTTGATTTAAATATATTTTTTTGGTAACTGCTCACCCTGTGCAAATGATGATGACCGTGCCCTGCCTTTTGCACATTTCTTCGTGAATTAGGGATGCATATATGTCTGATGAATGAGTGAATAGCTGGTGCTTCCTTCCACAGATGCTTGTTTTAATGTAAATATATTGCTGAAGAAATACTTTAATTTGTCATTCTTACTCAGTTGTGAATGACTGGTTATGGAATGAGTGGTTATGTAATTGTTGGCCCTCATTGTATTTCTGCTAGTATTCTTATTAATGCAGTCAAAGTAGATATTTAATTATTGCTTATTGCTATACTTGTGCAAATGATGCTACCATTGACTTGCTGTCTCGTTTATATACAGTAGTTAACTTATTTACTTATTTTAAATCCTTACCAAACCTTGCACTCTATTGTTTAAATATATTTTTAATTTTGATTACTAAATGATTTGTCTCGTTTTGATTAATGAATGTTTTGATCATTTTACTGTACACAGTAGAATGTAAATAGTGATTACTGTATTTTCTGTTCATTCAAAGTAATGTGTTATTCAAGGTTATGTTACTTCTAATGTTATTTTTTGGAGTCTTTCTTCCTGGGCCTGCATTGAAAATGGGTACCTGTGGCCCAGTCCGACTTTCCCAGTAACCAACTTCAATAAATAAATAATAAATAAAATGCTTTTTTGCACAGTATTGGGCAAAATCCATAACTGTATATTGCAGACATCAGTTGTAAGCTATTACTGACATTACTGTACACCTGAGACATGTGAGACAGCTTAGGGACATATAACTATTTGCATATGACAGTAATCATTTATATACCTCTTTTTTCATACAGATTCCTCACTTACCATTTTAATACTACAGCTACAAGCTGTGTTCTTGGGAGTTGTCTCTGTCTAATGCTAACAGAACACAGCCATTACATGGTTAAATAAAGGCTGGGGACTTTTGCAGTTATCAGTTTTAATATTTGTATGTGCTAAGGCTGTTACTCTTTAATGTAGGTTTCAGTGTGTGTGCTATCCTTTGTCTCTTAACCAGTGCCATGGTATATTTTGTGCATGCCTATGTCTGCCAGCACCCCCTGCAGCTGGTGGTTCTCCCTCATCTGTGTCTGTTGGAGTTGTTCACCCTGCCTGTGGTCCTGGAAGCTATGATCCTGCCATTTGTTGTCTTTTTTAAGCTGCTTCTTAAGAATAATATTGTGCAACTTGAAACAGACCATGAGTATTTAGGCAGAGGTGACTGAGTCATAGTGCAGGGCATCTTCTGATGTGACATGTTCTATGATATTCCCAGTTTGGGCATGGGTGGCATTGTATCCTTGCACAGTGGAGTTGCATGTGTTTCTCATGGATGTCATCAGCCAAGGTTCCTATGCATAACCTGAATCCCCCCACATAGATGTCCTTGTGGAAAGTCAGCCCTGACAAACTGCCTGGGTTACCTGCACAGACATTGTAGATGATCCCTTGGGCATTGTAGACAACCTGACAGTTTACAGAGTGGTATCTTTCCTTGTTAAGGTACATCCTTTCCTGTTCACTGAGTGGGGCTTTTATTTCTATGTGTGTGTAATCCATTGCCCCAAAAAATTCTATGGAAGTGTGCTATTGAATAAAATGCCTGCATGGTTCTTACTCTCTCTTTTGGGGTGTGTAGGAAACAGATATGATCCCTTGCATGTTGTAGAATTACATTTAGTAACTGATGTAATATTCTGGATGTTGAGGCCTGTGGTACCACAAAGATATCCACTGTGGGTCTCTGGAAAGTACATGTAGCTAGTTTACATAATGCTGTTTCCAGTGGGATGGGCTCTCCATGATTTCCACAGGGCCTCAGGAGAGACTGGCAGAGGTTGCATATTTCCTTTAGTTTTTCCCTGTCCACCTGGTATCACCTTACAATTTCTGTGTCATATAGTCCATAATAAGTCAGATGGGATCTAAACATCTTTCTCCTCCTTGGCTGATGTCTGACTGCAGCAG